>NW_020189293.1:1067009-1068094 GCF_900000015.1 Plasmopara halstedii
TGACAACATTGTCTGGTTTTGTACCCAAGCGTGTGATGGTGATCGTGGCAGAGTTGTCCATACTGTTTGGTCACGATGTAGAGAACGCTGTTCTCCGTCTGTTTAAATATTATGAGGTCTTAAATGTAAAAGAAAAGCTTTTTAAGAGTCGACCGTTTGTGATGTGGTTTAACGCTGTGAAAAGAGGTTGCAATGGCGACGCAGAAATGGCAGCCAAACTCACCTTTGAGGGTGTTGTGAATAAACTCGGAATACACCGCAAGGATGTCCAGGTACCACTCGCGCTTGCTGGGATAGACAAGGATTCACGGAAATACGCTCTCTTGTATGAAAAGCTGTTGATCGACGCGTGGGTTGACAATGTCAGCCACATCAAGGATTTGGAAGGTGTATCGGAGCTACTACGAATTCATGGTCCGAGAGATTCGTCGGTGATGATACATCTGCTGAACAAGATTCAGCAAAAATTCAGCAACTCCGGCGTTGACGAAGTCATTAAATTGGCAACGAAGGAAAAGTCATTTTCTGAGGCGCTTAAACTGCGCTTGCAGAATCTCTCGCTTACTGTCAAGCAAGACACGCTTCCTGATGTGATCCTGGAAATGAGTTCGTCCGGGGAGCTTCCACTAGAAGATTTGTTACTTCATCGGAACTTTCAAGCTTGGGATAACGAGTACAGCATGAGAAACGTTAATTTCGGCTTTGTGATGATGAACCTATTGCGATGGATGACCGAGCACGATAAAGACTTTGCTAGCGTTCTAGCGGAGTTAGAAATGATGGGTGAACTAAATGCGTCCCATCTCAAGGTGATCAAAGCGCTTGAAGATGACCACAAAAGCGCATCAATCCGAAATTGATAGGTCCTCCGCGACAAATGTTCGATCTATTAGAGTGCCGTATACAGGACACGAAGGTAGCATTTGATTACCCTTGGAGAGGAATTGGCGTGATGTTTGTTTATTAGGCTTGATCGCTCATGCTCGTACGATCTCGTCTCTTTCAATTCCAATATGAAGCGTAAGTCTAGCAATACACGTATAGCTCAACTTCGTTAAGCTTTGTAAATTCTAGACCTATTCATA
>NW_020189293.1:1068104-1073664 GCF_900000015.1 Plasmopara halstedii
TGGTAAATCGATCCTTCGTTATCGACCTTCATGCTGGTAGAATTGTTTGGAATCAACCTGTTTACAGCTTCAAGGTGATGGAGCAGAATCCATTGACGTTAGAGGAAGCTGCACAGACTTTCTTCAATACGACTACATACCCTTTTAACGCAAATGCCACTCGTATCGTCCACTTTAAGTCCCAACTTATGTGGAAAAACACAACGGACACTGACGGTGGCTACTCTAATCCAATCGTACCATCTGACTCAGGTATGACGTATGAGTATGTTTTAGAGATATGCGGAGACGGATACGTCACTGGAGGCGAGTGGGTGAAGGACTCAATCTTTGTGCATCCCGACTTCTGCTGGTTGACAAAGAGTCGACCATCGGCTGACTTGGTGACGAGTATCGGTCTGAGCTACGCTGACGTGACGATGCTACTTGAGAAGTCGGCTGCGTGCTCTGATTTGAAGAAGAGTAGTAACAACTGATGTCTGCAGTGCCATGAATGATGAAGATGATAATATGAATGAAATTTTGTCGTTTGTCGGATCCCATTTTACACACTTCTCCTCGAACGATTTGAGCGATCATAATCTGCTATATACAATCATAATTTGAATCAAAACGCAAAGCGTAATTTACTTTTGGGCACAGACTAAATTACCGATCGTAAATCTCAGTAGAATAGTTGTTGGTAAGGAGAATTAATTCGAATGTTAATTGCGATCGCCTGCCGCCATCGCTATCCCCTAATGTTGCTGGCCCATGCAATGTAGATCTTTGTTTCTTGCGCGTACGCAATGATATATTGGACAAGTGATTGCAGAGGTCTCGCCTCCAGACCATTAGTCAGAAGAAAAAGAAGGAGATATTCCTTTAAGCGTATACATGAACGAGATGTGAATTGATAATTATTATTTCTGTGGATGCGAGAACCTGCTGGAAGATAATCCTTGCTGTATCATGGTGTTCGAGCATCGCACTGGTTGTTGTGCCTTTTACAAAAAGGAGCTTCACCTGTTTTTTATTTGTCTACTATGGTACTTATCAAACACATGAGATCTGTAGCTGTATTCCCTATTGAGATATACTGATTCTGTAAGCAGTCTCTCCACTTGATTACGCGCACATTAACTCATACCACCGAATTTAAGTAGTTCGGGGCACTCTTTCTCGGATACTCTCGTAAACTCAGCGAGCCCATATCATTTTATCGTCTTTCAAAGCTATACGGGTGCAAAATACAACTACTTAACTTTTCGTCCACTCGGAATTTCTGATCACTGCTAATTTGCAGGACACGTATCTATTTAAATCAACAAACTTTTCTGATACAAGACCCCTTAATTATTAGAAAATCCAAAGGCATTCTAATAATAAAATGAAGCTTTGCTACTGCGTTGTTCACTTTACAATTATACATACGCCAGGCAATCGATTTTTTAAGATGCTAAGGGCGATCAAGCGAATTTTGACGATGGCGGCGGCGTGCTAGCCGTTCACCTTGACACTCAATCGCACCTTGCGTTGACTTTGTTTGAGATGTGAACTCGCCAACGACCCGTGAAGGCCGTTTTGCCGTAGGCATCTGACACTATCGGCCAGTCCACTCACTAAATAAGTAAAGCTCGAACCCCACTTTCGGTTCTTTCTACCCGCATAGAGCTCACAATAATGATAGAACGACCCCGACTGTTCTCCATCCAGGATAATTGAGGGGAAAGAGATCGAGTTGTTGGCGCAGCAAGCGTGGCAGCTATGTGCACTGATGCGTCAAATAGCCGATCAATTGGCGTGTGGCGAGTGTGATTCAGTTTTGTGTTATGTTCTCTTTACAAAGGCGCGTCCAATAATTGCAAACTGTAGTAGAACTTCGGGTGCACTAAACGTGGGGTTCCACCGCCGCTTGCTAGCGCTTTTGATGCAGACAGCCTGGACCTACAGTTTAATGCAACGGTAACGTTGAGAAAGCAATCGACATTTGAAAAAGCTCTCACAAAATTGCGTACGATGCTCGCATATCCGCGTCCACCTTTTACTACAACAATTCTTCATTTGGTGAGGACTCAACTGCAGTAGTGACGAGCTTAGTTGAAGCTGGTGCAAAATAAATCTGGTAGTGCTTGATATTGTACCAGGTGTGTACCAGGTACCAGGTGTACCAGGTGTACAATATCAAGCACTACCAGATAAAGTCTTACGGTTTTATGAACTTAACCGTACATAAAACCGTAAGACTTTATCTGGCACAACCTTCCTCACTTACATGCAAACCACATTAAGTCCAACTCTTATTTGGCTTTATATAAGATACTGCGCCAAGGTGACCGCTCAACAAGCTACCACCTCGTCAAAAGTTCACATCGCTTTTTGCCGTGCCTGATCCTTAAGAAGACTTTCACCGATCGTTCCCCTCCGTGCATGGCTCAATGAGCCCTCACAAAATAGCGCGATCTTTGAGACAGACGCGCTAAGAAATTTTCCATGATGTTGCTGAGCAATTCTCCGATGAGAATCGTAACCATGACTATCTGACACCCGACCGATATCCTTCGCCCTCACCCGGCAATATACGTTCTAGCCGGCCCCCAGCCTTCCCGCGAAATAAGTCTCACACTCCGTTTCATCAGCTGGGAGTGCTGCGATACCCACTGTAAATATTACGACGAAGCCAAGCCTGTCATCGACGAGTCTTATCTGGTGTAAGAGGCCCGCCTTGCTTATCTTCAATCGCAAATGTCATGCCGACTCTTTCTTATACTACCACGCCGTGATGACGGTTTTAAACCGTCTGAAGTCGCTCATCGCGATGGTGGAGCTCGAACGCACCTATGTGTGTGGGCTTAATGGTTACACAGCGAGCAAAATGAGCGCAAAAAGTCGTTCCGCGAGATCTTTATCTAAACACAGGCGATTACTTCTCAAAAGTACCACCCGAGCTTAGAGCAGCAGCGGTTGGAAAACCCATACTTTCCTTGAGGAATCTACTATTGGTACTTGAAGCTGGCAAAAAGCCTTCGCACTGCGTTAAGAAAGCAGATCGCCTTACCCGACTTATCCCGACTAAAACCAGTTTCTGCGAAGCATTTGTAAGCTTGAAGCATCGTTTTAGATATTAATGAGCAAAGTGAAATATACGACGCGGTCATCGAGGTGACAACCCATCACATTTAATTTCTGCTCCCATTTGTCGTCATGAGACAGCCAAACCACTTAATAGATGGAGGCCAAGTTCACCGCGAGGTCAGCTCCCACGCCGCTGCAATAGGCAACCTCTCCATTTCACCCCGTTTTGCCAAAGGTTATAATAAATGAAGCCGCATCAGGTCGTACACGGCCACGACACCAAAGCAATCTTGCTAGCCTAAAGCCCCCAAGTGTTTATTGAAAGAGGGTATCTTTAAACTTCATCGGATGCCAGTAACAGCACTGATGTATCCGCGAGCCAATCAAATGCTACACGTGAAAGGGAACCACCATTTGCCTGCCGAACAGCGCCGCTGAAGTCAACTATCCCGCAGATGACCTTTTTGGCTGTGATGACACGCTGACTCTCGTCAAATGTCTTGGTGTGCGCTCTAAATGAGATGAACCAGATCTTGGATTCTCCCAGAGAAGCTTTGCTATCGCACTGCATGGCTTATAGCACCTTTATCAGCTCAGAACCGCGTTGCTGCTATGGAGCAAAGGATATCTTAGCTACAGGGAATGCTGAAGGCGTTGATCCATCTGCATCAAAACTATTTACATCGGAATTTATCGTAAGCCCGAGACGTTACATAGAATACAGGATGTGTTTACATTCTATTCGGGATGTTCAGAGGACATTTTGATCTTCTCTTCGCTACGATCGAAAACGGTCCAACACGCTTCATCTTATAGACCGCAGGCATTGCAAGTATAGATAGTTTGATTGTAGTCAATCTCGCTTCCCACAATATTGGTGCAGCAGTGCTGCCGTAGCTCATTTCTTAAAGGAAGCTAAGTTAAGCTAAGGAATTGACCTTATGTTCTATACCAGAAGCAGTAAGAGTGTAGCGGATCGCAATCCGCTACCTTCAAGAGTACTAAAAAATCTTAACCAAGACGCTCTTTCATTCGAAATTAAAGACTGCATTTATTTTTATTTATTTTGTTTTATTTGCGGCAGAGGCCAAAAACCTTAGGTTTTCCTAATTAAGTAAAAACTTTAATCAATAACTACTGGTAGTCCCGCCACGTAGAGACTTTTGTTACGGTGTAGCCACACCATTATGTGGTTACACCAGCTTGTGTTATCCACACATTTGTAAGGTCACACAAGATGGTTTGACCCACTCCTGTATACCAGGGTACGTGTAATCCCGTTACACTCTCCCCCATTAAAATTGTGAATTCCCACAATTCACATTTAACTGTCACCTCATACAGGGCTCGCGTGGCTGAGACACCGTTACGTCCCTAGGACCATCTCTAAACATTCTCTACTAAATGATCCTTGTGTCTATGACGCAAAACAACACCCAGCCTCGCTGGTTCCGAGGGCGCTCGCGGGCAGATGCCTTCTTCGTCTCCTGCACACTGTGCAACTCCAGACAGTACGTCCGCGGCTTCACGAAAAGCACATCCCAAGCACTCGGCAACAAGGCGCAACACACAACGCCCGCCCCGAGCGACGGATTTATTCGTCGAGGATTATAAGGAAGTCGACTATGAGACGGGAACTTCATTCCAGGATGGAAAGAAGAAGAAGGCGAGGTGCGCCAACGGTGCAACGTGATCCCTACTCAAACCTTACCGATACCGCGTCCGTTCCCCGACCTCTCGACATTCGGGGAAGTGGTATTGTTTAAAATCACCTCGACGAGGCACAGGAGCAGAAGTTGGAGGCTGCACACAGGGTGGCTCTCATGCGCTCGTATCCACGTTCGGTCTTAGACCCTCGTGAAGAATACGGCTTCCGCTCGGCGGATCCCGCTACTGAAGCAAAAAACGCCATCACTCTATCGTTAGGCGTTTACGTAGTCTGCCCCGGCCATTACACAAGCTGAGCTTGACCAGCGGTAAGCTCTCCGAGCTCGCTTCTTGATATCTCAAGAAAAACAAATGTTAAGTTCCGCGCTCGAACTTCGAGCATAAAGATGCGGCACTCCTGTACCCGCAATGAAGACTATTCCTGTGGTGCTCGCCCCTGGCGAAACCGCTGCAGATGATGATGAGCTCTTTGAGCGATAAGTGCAGCGGCACCGAAAACTTTCTGCGCTGTCTAACTTATAGCGGAGCTACAAGGAAGTGGACGTGCGCGTAGAACGCCATCTTCGATTTGAGTTTGCGACATATGGAACACTCCATTACTCTCCTGCGAGCTCTGTGATTTCTCACACGGGTGAGTCTGCGACCACGACAGTTTAGGGCCATAGCCTTCGCTTCTCGGTAGTATCCCGGAAGCTGTTCGGCTTACCGGGATAATACCGAGAAGTGCGGGGCTCACGACGACGCGGAGCGTCATGACCCTTCTGATCATAAGCGTCTACGACGTCTAAGCAGTCTTGCCGAAGTGGCACCTCAAACTCCCACGAGCTTTTGTCCGCCG
>NW_020189293.1:1073674-1081933 GCF_900000015.1 Plasmopara halstedii
GTGAACACACGTTCCGTGTTTAAGAGCACGCACCTCTTCGGGGCTGGGCCCTGTTGACCTATGCCTCCCTCAGGCTTAACAGAACTCAGCTCTTCCCCAGTAGGTCGCCTCGCGCCCACTGAGTGGTGTCGTCTCACCGCGACGAACCAGACTGGTAGACGCTGGGGCGATGGCTCGAAGAAACTTGATGCGCCTTGCGCAGGGGGCAACCGTTCCGAAGGTGACAAGTGTCTCTACAGACAAAACACCGTCGTGTGTTTGCGTGCTGAACGGCAGCTCGGAGCTCTGCTCCCTCGTCCTCAGCATAGCTGAGATTCATGAGCATAGGTCCGCTTGATGAGCTTTTGGAGTGTGCGTGCCGAATTGAAATTGAATTCGGCATTCAGTGCCACATTCACCGCCTCTTCAGTGCGGAGGCCTTCCATAAAGACGTCACTGTGACCGCCTCCGGGAGGTGATCTGCTGCCATCCCGGCAATGAGAGTTCGCATCTCTTGGACAAATTCCACCAATCTCTTGTTGCCCTGTCGGTCGGCAAGACAACGCGATCACACGCGATACGCCTGGTTTGGCGGCGAGAACACTCGTTAGAGCTGCAATTTCAGCTCCGCTCAGGAGGGAAACGCAGATCCGACCGAAGTGCCGCAAGCCGGTGCCCATTTTCGCGCTCGACCACCGAGCTTTGAGATGTCTAGCGCCACGCGCTGTTGCTCGGTCTCGAGCATGGCGGATGCGATGGCCATCTTGACCTCTATCATCCAGAGTAGGATATTCGCACCATCCTTCCCCTCAAAAACCTTAACGCCCACCATGAGTGGCTTATGTCGAGGGAAGTCATCCGTCACCGACGGTGGCGTCATAGAGGCAAACGATGCATTCATCTTCTGCTGCAAATGCTCTAGCAGCGCGTTTTCGCAACTCGAAATCGCCTCTAGACGCGCACCGATTGCCGCGGGACCTTGTGCCACAAGGTGTCGCACGGCCTCAAGGCCAATCAAGGACATCAGCTTATGAAGTCCGTCCTGCATGCCCTGGGGCAAAGAGAAAAATTCCTCCATCCTCACAGAGGATCAGTCGAAACGACTCAGGTGTAGATTGACTACAAGTGCTACAAGTGCAGCGGGGCTGTCGTCGCTTTGCGCTTGAGGAAGTGTCTTTAGGTCACCGACCTTCGTTCTATATAAGAACCAAGTATTAGTGCAGCGGATCGCAATCCGCTGCCTCTAAAAGTACTTAGAGCCTTACCAAGGCAAACGAAAACTTCTGTTCAAAATCGAAACTGTTTTTTATTTATAATCTCTTCTAATGTTAAAAGTTTAGATTTTCCTAAATATACTAAAGATATACAGTAAAATCTGAATACATCTTCTTGTTTGGGTGTGGTCACACTATGCACATCTCGTGTGACACGCACCCCCCCGTTTGTAGGGTTCGTGTAACCCCGTTTCAAAAGTTCGGTGTTCTAAAGTACGTTTCCTCAAGCGCTTAGCTTCGGCAGCCCCACTGCAAACGTAAGGTCGGTGACCTTAGCGTAGCTTTCGTTGAGCAAAGAGCTACGGCAGCCCCGCTGCAATGCGGATCATTTGAGCAAGACTGCTTATCTCGCCAAGTCTAAGTTATCTTTGTGGAAAGTTTACAGCAACACGGTCGCAAAATAAACCCGCTTAATCAAACGCACAGAGGTGAGGTTCGTATGCTTCATCCAAGAGCGGAATCGAATGCACTTATAGCAACAAAGTACTTTTCGTTTTATTGGGACATTAGTTCTATCTAGATGTTCCTGAAAGCATATTTTGTGCGGTAATAAACAAGTGCATTTTGTATGTTTTGATCACAGAGATCCCTTTTTAAACGATAGTGCAACTTATGCCATATTGCAGACAAATTTTATGTAATTGTGGCTTCAGTGTATACAAATTTTTTATTCACGACGGATGCAATTCGTCGAACAGATTTGAGAACTGTGTAAGCATAACCTGGATTTGCGTGTACGCCATTTGCGAACAATTCGCACACTACATGTTTTCACGAATCTTTCAATATGGAATATTTCCGTTTTACCACTTCTCATAACAAATTTGTCTTTATTTTCTTACTTGCGCCCAATATTTTATGCTCCATGAAAAGCTTTTAAACGGATTGCATCATTACTTTGATGACTCGCAATTACACAAAGATTGACGTGAATTTTGTACTGTCTTCCAAAATAATTTTGCGCAATCTAATAGCTCGAAACCCTAAGCTCTTGACAGGTACTATACAGTATACACCCATAAAAAAACGTTGTAGTATGAAGTGAGTGTTTAACTCGTTACTGTCACATGACAGGGAGCGCTGCTTACAAAAGCTTTTATATTGATGACATAGTAGATTATAAGCACATGTATCAGCATGTGTGACTTAATAAATGAGTTTACTAAGTCGTAATAAATAGAATAGTCTAAAATAAAATGCCTAGACACAAAGTGGAGAAAGTACGTGATTATGAAACATTACCCTCTTGGGAACACATAGATGCGAAATCATGTCGACAGGTATACGTTACGTAGATGGTGATCTGATCTGCCATTGACAAATCAGGTACGTACGGTACAGAATTTCTTGATTTCTTACTGCATAATTAAAGTATCATAACACAAGATTTATTTTGGCCCCAGTGATTTTATATTCTGCCACTCTATAACCCCAAATTTGCCAATTAACCAACGACAGACACACCGCACCTTTACATATCCGTACATCGCGTTTATCTGGACACAAAAATGGGTGCTGTCATTTTTCTGCACACTCTTAAGATATTTACATCTTTTGCTTTTTCAAATATATCTCCATAACAATCTCTAAGAAATAAACTTACATTTGTAAAATCGCTAGAATTTTGCTCTAACTTTAACCTTAAGTCTTATGTGCTGCACAGTGAATAAAACATTGTGCATTCTATAACATATATTATAGAATGAATGATAGATAATCTCAGAAAATATGATTGGACACATTGTGTAATCACACTTTGACTCTGCTGTTGCTGCATCGTTCCTCACCACCACCGCCAGAACGGTATGTACTGAGATTTATGATGGTATCTCACCCAGAATCTTTATTTGATGCATGAGATTTTTTGTAAGGATTAGAATTGAGAAGTTTTAATCTTTTTGCGGCTAATAATACGAAAAAGAAAGAAGGAAAGATGAGGCTTAACTCGGAGCAAAATTTTGAAGAACAATGCTATAAATTACATTTACATTTATGTGCCAGCAATACAATCAAGCTTAGTCTATTCGCTTTATACCACATAAGGCCGGAAGGATTCAATAGAATGAAGGTCACCATATGAAGAAAATTTCTTCCTCATAGCTATGATAAAATTAACTACTTTGGCATTCAGATATCCTTGAAAGTAAGGCTTGTAATAACGGTGATAAGGCTCTTGCAAAGATTTCACAGCTTCAGCATCTGTTGCGGAAAGATCCAACCTATTCGACCGGGGTCGATCACCTGTATGTTTTAGTGCTATGGAATGCGAATATTTTGCAGGTTCAACTCTACGATGTTCAACTTCTTGGTGAGGCAGCTTCTCCTTCCCACTCGTTGTATCTTCCGTAACTGACAAAAACATTGCCCACAACAACCAAAGTAAGATGTTATGGCTCGATAAAATGATCTGTCGAGATACTATACCTTTTGATTCAGCGGTAGTTCTACTTAGATAGCTGTGTCGGGCTTCCCGGCCACTGGACGGTCCTGCAGGTACATTAGCCAAGTCTTCAACGTCGGGTATTGGCGGTGTAACCCGAGACTTAACAGAGTTAATAAAGGAAAGTAGCGCATCATACATTTGCACGACGATGGACAGAGTCACGATAGAAGCGACCATTGACAGCCGCATAATCACAGTGTTTGCCGCGAAGAACTCAATTTCAAATTTCAAAGTGAAGTGGGAAGCATCTGCCTATTTGAGCATTAAGTGGCAAATATACATTTATGTATACTGCACGAGATTTTTGAACCTTGTTTTTGTATTTCTGTGAATTTTAAAGCTGCAATAAGAGTTTTCGACTTATTACACTCTAGAGTCATAGATGTATAGATAGACATGACGATACCCCCATCGCGACTTCCGAAGGGAACAGCTTTTGCTTAGAGTCGCAGCAGTTGAATAAGCTATACCTCCACGAGGACGTACCTTTGATGCTTAATGCTGGCGAGAGTGCTGAAGGGTATTGCAGTTAACTCACACCCTGGGTGGATAAGACGCACTTTCTCTTCCATCTTACAGCTTTGCAAGTCAGCCCAGGAAGCAGACGTATGATAATGGCGTCGATAGATGCTTGATTTTGTCAAGTGTACGCACGATGAATACGTACTTTTGTGGCTCTTGTGGCTTAAAGCCCTCCACGCCGTCTTTTACATAAATCGCAGCTACCGATCAGGAACAGCACTTGCAACACAGTCATCTCTATTAGCTTGTGGGAAGCGTGCTGTGCTGGGCGATTGTTTATTTCTTCAAGTGGATTAAAGTCAATGGTGCTCCAGATCATAAGCGGCATCAGCGCCTGAGCTGTCTTGCCGAAGCGAAATTCCAGACTTTTTAGAGTTAGAGACCCCTTCTACTTACCGATAACAGCCCAAACGGACCCGCTTGTTTACCATCCGTTTCACGTAGAACCTAGACCACCCCATGATTATTGATTTGCGCCGACTGAGGACGAATCTTCTGTAGCTGGCTTTTGACATATCTCTCAATTGGTATAGCACACCAATTCTCTAAAAAATATCAACGCGCGTCCACTTCAAAATTATATGGATGTTGGTCAATTCTTTTTCAAGCCCAAAAATGTGCAATCGCAACTTTGTCGTTATGGATGCATAAACAGGTACCTCAACTGCATCTACTAATACACTACCCTACTGTATATTCATGTTTGACTCAGCTGTCTATAGAAATTTGTACGATGTTTATGATACCTATTTATTAGTCGTAGCATGGGTCTCGCAGATCCAGGGCCAATCATTGAGACATTTATATGACTTAGAGCGTTGAGATTCCGGCTTGAAGCTATTGTTACGATGCGCATGATGCTCAATTATACTGAAATAAACCCGCTAGTTTTGTTAACAAGTGTTGCCGAGGTGATGTCAGCAAGTCGAAATTGATTGGCAATACCTGTTTCACCTTGGTCGAAATCACTTTGTGGCGGGGTTAAAGTTTCTAGGGGCTCGCGAAACTATTTTTTGTATGATGGGCTAAAGCGTGTAGAGGTACGTGCTGGTTTATTTACTACAAACTCAATGGGTAGAAGCAACTCTCGCTGCGCGGCGATTCTTAGTGTAAGTGCTTCAATGGATATATTCCACAACACGATTGGCACCTTCTGTCTGACCATATATCGAGGGCTGACCAGCGGTTGACATGTCAATCCGGCGCCGGGAACCTTGACTAACGTTTGCCAAACTTCGCTGTCAAGATCAAATCTTAATTTAATCCACCGGCAACCCGCAAGCTATGTCGATGAAAAATTGAGGAGCACTAAGATGGTAGACTCACCGGTCACATTATCACGGACAACAGCAAGATGAGTCATCCTGCTCAACGGTCTTTAAAGATCATAAAACTGGTATGACCGGAATATTCTTTCGGAGGACCAAAAAGTCTATGTTTCTGTACTACTCACACTTTTCTGGAATCGGTAGGCTGGCCAAAGGTGCCCACGCAGTTGCTAGGGCTTAATCGCTTGATACATTTCTAACGTGGTCGCATAAATGCTCAGGAATATTTACATGTTAGCCACCAGTACATAGCGCTCATGTAGTTTTATGTTCTTTGAGAGGCCATTAGAATCTCATGTACCCCGTGCGATTTTTTGAAATAGATGTCCTCGCCGTGAGACACCATTTCACTTTGAGTTTCATTGTGTCGGTGCTGTCATACAGCAAGCCTTAGGATAAGGAATGGCGTGTAGAAGTTGCAACGCTTGCTTCGATATATGGCACCTGAATCTTAAACAAATCATATGGCGTGGCTGACTTAAACACTATAAATATCGCCGCATCAAGCAGAACATCAACATCGTTCCACACAGTATATCCTACTATGACGATGCGCAAGCGCATCCGCCACTATATCAAGCCGGTCCATTTTATGCATTTCTTCGAAGTTGAACATAACAAAGAAGAGTCATTTCATTTTGCTATTTTCTGTAAGAGACGTAACAATGACGTCGTCGTGCGCAAGATATCACACAGTCTAGAGGCAAACCGGAGCAACCTGAACCTGACAAGGGTTCACTTCTCTGCAAGCAGCTCATTGTTGTGAGCAGATTAATTCCCCTCAGCCGCTTTAAATTTGCGAAATGCAACCGCTATAAAGCGATGAAGAGACACACACAAAAAGTCGTTAGTGCAAAGATGGCGACATCCAAAACGTGTCGAGTGCTTGATGAATTCCGAATAGGAAGGTTGGGACGCCCCCCCAAATGAAATGAGAGCGCGAGAGAAGTCCAAGCAGATGTTCCCATAGTTCTTAACGCTACATTACAATAAAATTGGACTCTATCACATGGTAAATTAATTGGAGAATCGAACAGCCTATGACAAAGTTCGAAGCGTAAAAACAAATGACTGATCTTGATATGGTAGAGCCAGAATCGAGACACGCATGACGCTGTTATACAGCCTTGGATAACGTCTCTCCTGCTACATTCCAGCCATTTGGCATCTTTTTGAGCGATTCGATTGCGAGTCGATCCAAATTGCACTATACTTGAGTGAGTAGTTGGCTAGGCCAAACACGTCCTCAAGTTTCTACGGACAACGGTACCGTCCAAGCGACAATGAACTTTAACGTTGTCAAATTTTAACTGAGGTTCATGTTTTCAAACGAATCAACTGAAATATCTCCTCGGTGCCAAAAGAGTGCTTTTCTATATTGACATATAGATTATTCAAGCGCATACCCACGAGCACTACTAGTACGTTTTAAATTTACATCCAATTCCCCATGCTCTACACAGCTATGGACAAGTATATCGTTGACATAATTTGTGCAACCTCGGCATGGCCTGACCAGCTGCGTAAACTAACGACTGGTGTCGCTGGCGTATCAGGCAGTTTGGGTGGCATATCAATCCACTTCCAAGACTTTTCGCTCGAAGCGTTGACAGAAGTGTTGACAGAAGTGAGATGAGTATCGCTGTCCCTCATTTGCAGTTGAAAATTTTTATCAAAACGATTAAGGGCACCAAACAATTTGGAGTCGACTGTGCTATTCTATAACACATTGGGTTTATTAATCGGCGCTTGTGCTGAAAAAGTGGGTGCATTTAGCTTTCTATGAGCTTGTACAATTCGCCACTAGCCGCTAGTCTTTCTGACACTGTTTTCGTGCAGAGCACAAAGCGGGGATTCATAGAAAAGAGTTAATGTCTTTACCCGACACCAAGTAGGAAGATTCACTCTTTTCTATGAAGCCCTACTTTGTGTTCTGCACAGAAACAGCGTTGATGGTGTCACACTGCGTACACGAAAGGGTCATTGACGTGTAATGCAATCTTTACTTCAGAATCTTACGACGCGCTAATCGATCTAGGGACTGCACGCGGGCGAAATACACACAAGCATATATGGTGAAAAATATGTTGTTGAATGCGGCTGGCTTATTTACGCATGCAGTGTCTGCAGTCTATATGACCACGCTCTATCGACCTGTTCACAGTAACAACCAATAATAGATTAATTCACACTTTAACCATCTAAAGCGAATGCAAATACATCCTGTGTTTTCTTAAGCCTACTGAAGGATTATTTCGCTCTTTTGGGCCAATCGAACGTGAAGAGCCCTGTTGTAGAAGAAGCAGCGTCTCTATCATTAATGTGGCTGAACTGCCCGCTGCTATAAAGCAGCAACGCGTTTCTGAAAAGCAGCGGATACCTCAAGCCCGGGCAGATCTAAAAAAACTAGTCCTAGTCTGGCTTAATACATTCCTGGACGCACACCGTGACTTCTGGAGGGTCGACGTGCCGCCACGGCCGAGAGTGACCACGAGAAGAAAATAGCCGGTGATCAAATGTTGGCAGCGCTACTTGATGAGGAAGGGGTGACTCACTTTCACGTGAAAGATTAATAGCGAGCACACCAGAACTTTTACCAATATTTGAAAAGATTTTTTTTTCTCTGTTTACGTCTACTCTTGTGCCGCAGTTACTACCAACTTGGCGCACTATTGGCTTTGTTCTCTACGGAGAAGAGGCAAGGCCGCCTGCC
>NW_020189293.1:1081943-1083178 GCF_900000015.1 Plasmopara halstedii
CGACTTGGTCGATCGTCGTGCGGTGACACGCGATGCTTTTCGAGCTTTGGAGGACAAAGTCCGTCGTCATAGGCACTCCACCAAGCATCTTGCCGAGGTCGCCTACCGCTGTGCGAAAGATCGCAAGAGCCTGGAGTACTTTGCGCACCGACTGCATCACGTTGAGAATTATCGCGCTCTGTCGAAGCGGCTTCTAGCCGTCGAGCAGGCGATTACGTCACTTCGTGCGACGGTGGAGCGCCTTGCGCCGTTGGAAACGGAAATTATTGCCAGTTGCTGCTTTAGCTTCTGGGTAGCCGAGCGCCTTTGGGCACCGACCCGGCGCCAACGCCTCAGCGTTCACTTGCGCCAGACCCCGGTTCGGCTTGAGCAAGCCCACATAAATCACTGGGTGGGATATCATCCTTCTCAGAAGTTTAGCGTATAAGCAAGGCTTTGCTTGGCCACGACCTGAAAAATTTCAATAAAATGTAGATGGAGCTTTGTCTTAAAGACAGCAGAGACTGCATTTGTAGGAAGGTTTTAGCATTTCATCAAACCGGGTCTCCGACCCCAGCGTTTTCCACGTTTCTTCTGCTCCTTCCGTCTTTATATTCTTTTTACATATCTTGGCTTTCAGCCATTGCATCGCGAGCGTGTCGTAGGACACTCAGTGTGGTAGACAAGAAGTCATTGACTTCATTACAAATAGTGGGGGTGCTGACATCAGCTAGCCGTTCGGCTATTCCTCCCCCGCCAAGCTCCGAGCCATGGGATGGCGGCGTCAGCGGGACGCGTGTATTAACAAGTCTGTTCACGTAGCACGGTTTGTAGCTGGTAGATGAATGCATTGCATTGTTCAAAGTAGACTCTCCACGAGTAACAGCATGGCGCTCCAGCACTTCGGTGTCTCAGCACAGACGCTGCGAAGAACGCCTTCAACGACACGATTCACGCGCTCACTTTGATCATCGCTCTGCGGCTGGTCCGCTGTTTACATAGTCAACTCGGTGCCTAGCATTCTGAAGATTGTAGACCAGAACTTCCCAGTGGAGCGTGGGTATCTATCTGAGTCAATCGACTCCGAAAGTTTATGTTGTCGAAAGACGCAATCCACAAGCAGCGTCGCTGCACCCGCACCGTCGATAGTGTCCGGAGCTGCCACGAGACGAGCCATCTTGCTCAATCGGTCCGCAAAGACCACCACACCCGTGTTGCCCGCCGAGTCCTTTGGCAGGCCAAACACAAAGTCCATA
>NW_020189293.1:1083188-1090226 GCF_900000015.1 Plasmopara halstedii
TTCTGTACAGAGGCGACGGCAACGCTGTATGCTGGCTGCAAGACGCCGGACGCCGGCCCTGATCTAGGGTGTGTCTACCGTAGACGATGGTGCACAGTTATACACCCTCGTCAGCGGTATAACGGGGGAGGAAGATGGTAACGTCCGCCTCGAGGCTATGCATGCAGTAGATGCACTTCTTGAGTCGGACAAGATGTCCCTTGAAGAGTTCGGCAGTGCCATGAAGGCAGGCGATTTGGCCGAAGTGGTCATTGTACGACCGGACAAGGAGGTAACCTCGTCACCGCTTCTAAAAGAAACTGTTTTGTAGGACACCAAGAGAGTGCTGAACGCGCGAAGTGGATCGTCGATCCTACGGAATCCCTTGGATACATACTATCCTTTGGTAAAGGAATTTCAAGGCGACGTTTCCAAACTTTCGGTCCTATCTCCGGACCGAAGTGCGCGTCATGAGATTTACCTAGTTTCGGGAGCCAAAATCTGCGTAGCACACCAATGACCCCTGCCCAAGGAGCAGTGCGACGTCATTAACGTCTCGTCGTGCGAAGTACGGCGCAGGGATGGTACGTGAGAGCAAGTCTCCTCATTCTGCACCCACATTTTGTGTTCGGAAGCCAAACGGCAAGAGGCGTATCGTTCATGCTTACAATAAGCTCAACGCTGCCACCATTCGGCACAGACGCCGCTTCTTAGAAAGGATGTTCTTCAGATCATCATGGTAGAGTGCACTCGACTTAGTAGATGGGTATTACCAATTGCTCATGAGAGCGAGTGATATTCCGCTGAAAGCGGGGAGCACTCCGAGTGGTATGCTTTGGGAGTGGCCGGTGATGCATATTGCACTTCCGGGTTAGTCCTGAAAATATGCCGGTATCAGTGTCCGTACAATAAACTTGTTTTTTTTTACTTTCGTGTATTTTTAGGATGAGGCCATACTTTGGATCCAAGTCTAAGACCAGACAGCATTTCACGCTATCAAAGTCAAGGAACTTGACTCCGACTTCCACAGTGACCTTCGGGACCGTGACATTTGTCCCCGTCGCTAGGCGAACAGTGACGATGTCGCCCAACCGCGCTTTCAGCGCCTCAGCATACAGCTGACTTCCTTTCTTCGTGGAACGTCGAGCATAATTATTTGACGCCCCGGAATCGATGAGGATTTCCATGACTTCTCGAAGCCCTTTGCGGTCGCCTCCACAACCAGCAAGCCCGGCTTGCATACACGTTCCGTTTTCAAGAGTACGGAGCTCTTCGAGGCTGGGCCCTGTTGACTTATGCCTCCCTGAGGCTCAACAAAACTCAGTCCTTCCCCAGTAGGTCGCCCCGCGCCTTCTAAGTGGTGTCGTTTCCCCGCGACGAACCAGACTGGTAGGCGTTGGGACGATTGTTCGAAGAACCTTGACCCGCCTTGCGCAGGGGGCAACGGTTCCGAAGGTGACAGGTGTCTCCACAGACAAAACACCGTCGTATATTTGTGTGTACGTGGTAGCTCAGAGCTCTGCTTCCTCGTTCTCAGCATGGCTGAGATCCACGGGCATAGGTCCGCTCGACGAGCTGGTAGAGTGTGCATTCCAACCAAGTTGTGCCGACTTGAAATTGAATTTGGCATTCGATGCCGCATTGACCGCTTCTTCAAATGAAGACGGATGCACACGGAAGACTTTAATTCTTGCAACATCAGTGGGGAGGCCTTCCATAAAGATGGTCACTGAGACCGCATCCAAGAGAGGATCTACTGCCATTCTGGCAATAAGAGCGCGCATCTTTTGAAAAAAGTCCACCAGTTCCTTGTTGCCCTATCGGGCAACAAGGAAATGCGATCGCTGGCGATATGGCGATATGCCAGACTAGGTGGCGAGAATACTCGTGAGAGTTGCAACCCAGGCTTTACCCAGAAGGGAAAATCGACCGAAGTAACGCACGTCAGTGCACATTCTCGCGCTCGACCACCGAGCTTTGAGATGGCTAGCGCCACGCGCTGTTGCTCTGTCTGGAGCGTGGCGGATGCGATGGCCATTTCGACCTCTCTCACCCAGAGCAGTTGCTACATCGCTTGAAAACAAATTGATAAATTGACATAATATCTTTTACCCACTTTGTATTAGATTGGGCTTTTGGTTCGAATTTTCTTGATGTTAATACGATAGCTTGTTCTCGTAGTCGGTCGACTAGATGGAAGAGCGATGGCATCACAAACAAAGGAATTCATTACCACTAAACGCATTTGGCATCATTGGTTGAATGAATGGACTCTGTGCTATCTACGCCATCTATCAAAGTTACTATTTGATTCCTTTCAGACGAATGATTTTGATACAATAAGGGCGAAAAAGTAACTATGGATGTGTATTACTAAATTAAAACAATACCTAAAGTTCTCTTAAGATAATCAGAAATATTAAAACTGTTCAAGCGACTAGATTGAACTCAAGCTGCAACAATCTATTTCTAATAAATAGTATAATATCTACAAGTACTGCTGGAACGAGCACTACTACTACAAAAATCATCAGACTGATTGTTCACCGTCAGCTGCGCATTCTTATTTTTCGACACATGTAGCCAAATTACTTGAGATGGGCATCTTGTTCTTTATTCAATGATACGGTTAGGCGATCATTTCAATACAGCGGCTGACGTCTTAGGTCCAATCAATTATCTAACAGTACACAATTCAATTGAGCGGCAGGATGTTTTAGGTCCAATCAATTATTTGATGATACGGTTAAGCGACATTGCCTTAGGTCCAATTAAATTGAATCTGCGTGAGAGTCTTGTCTGGGAACTTTTTACTCTTTCTTTAATTCTGTTAAAAAAATTTCAGAAACAAGCCAAACGTTTAGGGTACAGTGAAAAAGTAGTTCTATGTAGCTCTCGTCCCATCTCAAAGTAGAAGGACACCACTACGTACATTTTAATAACTATTTTAGTTACTACTATTATAATTTGTTGTTTTATTTGTAATATAATTGAGTATCTGAAAAACTAATTAAAAACCTATTAAAATAACATTTAGCAAAACAATCAGGTTAGCATCAATTTGTGTTAGGATATCTTCAGAGTTGCTAAAATGATATAGCAATCAATATCTTTTCTCTTCGTGCAAATGTAGTATTCACTTCTTTCCAATAAGCATGATCTATACTAAATCAAGAATCATATATTGGCATTATTAATTTATTAAAACGAAAAGGAAATGCTTTATCACAGATCATGACCAACAATAAAGCATAAAGAGTTTTGAACTCCTTCAATAATCACCACTCCACATAATTTTTTCAGACTCATGTAGCCAAATTTTTGAGATGGGCATCTTGTTCTTTATTCCATGATACGGTTAGGCGACATTTCAATAAAGCGGCTGACGTCTTAGGTCCAATCAATTAATACACAATAGAATGGCTGGATGTCTTAGGTCCAATCAATTATTCAATGATACGGTTAAGCGACATTCTAATAGGAGTCTTAGGTCCAATTAAATTGAACTTGCGAAAGAGTCTTGTCTGCTTAATATGGGTAGTTTTTACTCTTTCTTTATTATTGTTAGATGTTCTGGGTACAGTGACAAAATACATCGTTTTTATGTAGCTACTAGTCCCGTGTACCTCAAGCTCGAAGATTGATACAATAATGGCATTTGACAATTTTCTCTTTGACGGTGAAGTGATCAAGAAATTAGTGATGCGTGTTTTTTTTTTTTACTCGTTATTCTTCCTTTCGGTGGTTAAACTCAGCCATGAATTGACTCTTAGCGTGGATGCGAATCGACTTAATGACTCTGGTCATTTTGGCACTGATCTAATTGCAAGATCTACGGACGTCGCTGCCAACGAAAGTGCTATCGATGCATCTCTGAGTGACTATGATGGAGAAAACCCAAACACAAGTGTTGACAAAATCAACGAAGAAAGGGTTTTCACGTCTGAGCAAATTAATCGTATCAAACAAGCCCTGGCTGATGCTAGTGCGATGGAAGACACTTTGGACAAGATTGGTACAGTGATTCAAAGAGCTACAGGGAGTAATTCAAGAGAAGCGAGTATTAATGTACTTAATCAACTTCAAAACTTTCAAGAGGTGGAACGTGAACGTTACATGTCCGGATACATTCCTGTCTTTGTTGTGACAGTGCTTCAGAACTATGATGACTTCAACGGAATTGAAAACTTGGAGAGAATCGTGTACGTAGAAGAAAATGGAAACAAGATTCTCGATCCTACGATTACTGATTTGTGGTTACAGATATTGCATGAAATGTATAAAGATCATCCCGATGTGGATAAACGATGGGTACTCGTACGTGAAGCTTATCGTCACCTGTCACGATATGTAGACGTGTCTAATCTGCTTCAAGGTCGTGAAATGAATGATTTTAATGCCGCTTTGCGCCTTCACGTATGTCGTGTTCAACAACTTGATAAACGTCTAGAACTAAATGAAGATTTCGAATCGTCTTTATTTAAACTCAAAATAAAGGGTGACCGGAATGTTGAGCTTGATTGGCTGGAATATCTTCAAATTCTTGCAAGTCGAGACAATGAGATATATCCTTCGCTTTTGAAGTACTATCAAGGAAAAATCCAGCCACTTGATAAATGTGAAAAACATGTGAATGATCTTCCCGACGTTCCTGAATTGGCAATACTTAAGGAAGAAATGATAAAACTTATCACTGCAGCGAAAGAGTCAGGTAAAGTGTGATTAGATGTTTTTGGATAAAAATCGAGCTGCCACTAATTTCTGTGATTTGACAACCTATATAGGTACATCGGGTACTCACAATTAGCCCCTGAAAAGCCGCGTGACCTATCAATCCCCTAAGACACTACGTCTTGATAAATCGAAGTTGTGGATGGTAACGCAACCTACGATCATGCCCATGTCGTTTTGTGAACTGCTTAATAATCAATCACTAGCTTCATAATTTGATTGTGTAACGAGCCTAAAACAATAAATACGATGTTCACGTTACCGCCACTCTGTTATTCCTTAACACTCGCTGCTTTAGTGAATTTCATCGTGCGTCTGAGTCCATTTGCCTAAATGTTGAGGTTCTTATGAAATTCTTTTGATATATTTGATAGTAATAAGGCTGAAGAATTGCTATAGAAATTTTCAAAGAAAAAAAAGTCGAGACGACATATCCTTACATTATAAACGTGCCACTTCAAATTTTAGTCACTCTTGGACTGGTGAGTATTAACATTAGAAATAATACATTGCAATAATAAAAAAATGTATTAAATGTTAATACCCGCCAGTCTGTGTCTATTTCTAATTTATAGAAGATTGCAAATACAATATTTTGTGTAATATTTAGATTACAAACTTTTTGATTATATTTGAATTTTTTATACGAAACCTCATGCTGCTAATGACATAGTCACCACAGACAGCATTTAAATGCGTCCTTCTTCAAACAACCACGCATCGTTGGGACTGGATGTGAATAAATCTTTTTTAGATCGTTCTTAATCACGTATGGATTCATCTTGACGGCTGAGTTGTCTGCGCCCCAATTCACGTCGGCCCTTCATCATACATTAAGAAATGATAGGAAAAGGATTTAAATGGCTACCAACTTTGATGCAGCAATGAAATGGGAGCATGATCAACTCATGTACTGAATTAAATTCTTCGTATCTATATTCCCTCGTGTTATTGCAAGCAAGTGATCAAATGGGGCACATTTGACAAGCTTGGGGTCGTTTTTTGTCGCCATCCGTGTTCTTGTCGCTGCTAATCACGACTTTCACGGTGGCTAGCCGGGTGCATCTTTGATAAAAGCGCGAGCATGGCTTCATTCGGTTGTCAAGATCAAAAATGTACTCGACGGGCACTTGCCGCCCTTGCAGACTGTTCAACTAACGATGTCGAGTGGGACGGTTCTAACTTGATTTTCACTATGGCGCTGGTAAATTGCTTGACGATGTAATTTTCTGAGCAAATTCTGTGAGATGACCTAACGACAAACTTTCTTAGCAAAGCAGGCCTTTCCTATCCGACGTACTACTCCAAATCAACGAGGCAATTCAACAGTGGTATTTGACGCGCAACAAGCAGAACGTAGCGTCACCAGCTCAACATAGTCGCCGACCACGTCATGCGGATTTTTACGCTGCTATTTACCCCTGTCTTAAAGGAAAAGACGTCTGACTAGAACATCGTTCGATCATGAGCGTTGTGATCTATCAAAACTTCGAGAATGGTGCTCGCCCTCGCCTCAACCTCATGCTCAAATTGTCATGCTAGCATTCCGATCCAGCTACAAAAACTCTCGAGCTTAGATCGTAGGGTCATAACCTCATGTAGAAACACGTTGTGTCGCACGGCTCTTAGGTGCGTTGTGGGGTTCAAAAAGTGTGTTTTCATTTTTCCCATTGTGTGTGTTTTATAGCTTCAATGTTACTTGCCTGATGAGGATTATCTGCCAGGGTTCTTTCGATCCGCCACGTTGCAAGATTTTGTATCGGAAAAATATGCCTTACCGCGTAAGCGGAAGCTGGCGTGGAAATACTTCAAATTAGCAGCTACTTTCCCCGAAGGGGAATCAAGAAAGTGCGTCGGAGTCATTAGAGAAATCAGAGCAATATTGCTGGAGCTGGATCCGAAAACTCAAACTATTTACCACTTCTCCAAGTAATGATGATGACCCGGGTGAGTGCTCCGATTCATGAGCTTCTCCATATGAATTGAGCGGCGCTTTGCTCATTGGAGAATACCGGCAGAAGGCGAACCTAGAATGCGGCTTCCTCGAGCTCCTAAATATTGACGATGCACGTAAACGCGCGTCGTTTCAAATCGTAAGTCTCTGTAGAATTCCCTCAGATGTGAACAATTATTACATTTACTTTCAGTAACCCGATGCCGGATCGATGCTTTTTTTGAGCAGAATGCACTGGATAATTGTGACGTGGTCGCCAACTGCTTGCCGTAAAGCAGAAGACGATCACGCCAAATTTTGCATAAAATCAAGTTTTACATGTTTTATCTCAATCCTACATTCCTATTGGACAATATTACCATGCTGGAATAATC
>NW_020189293.1:1090236-1117820 GCF_900000015.1 Plasmopara halstedii
GGGCTGGATAGCCAGTAGTTATGCATGTATTAAGACTTCGCTATACATATTTAGTATATCTAAAAAATCTAAACTTTTAACATTAGGATAAGTAATTATATAAAAATCAGTTTGGAATTCAAACCGAGGAGTCGATTAGCCTTGGGAAGGCAATTATGACTCTTGGAGCAAGCGGATTGCGATCCGCTAACTCATACTTGGTTCTTGAATAGAACGAAAAGTCAGTGACCTTAAGTACGTTTCCTCAAGCGTTTTGCTACGGCAGCCCCGCTGCAGATACTATCCCTAATAATTATCCAATTCAAAGTTCATCTCACAACTCATTGGGCACGGAAGTCGTTTTTTTTCAACGAACTAAGATGTAGTGTGTAGCGGACACGCGAGCCTCGTTGAGGCAATAATCGATTGGAACTCAAAATGCTCTCAATCTTAATGGGAGGAGGTGTAACGGGGGTTACACATACCCTGGTCATGGTGTAAGTGCACCCAACAAGAATACGTTATGTGGCTAGATAGCCAGTAGTTATACATGTATTTAGATTCTACGATAAACATTTAAAATTAGGCGGTTTAGCCGCACATAAAAATAAATAGAAATTTGTTTTGAATTTAAACCAAAGAGTTTATTAGCCTTGGTTAAGGTACTAACTACTCTTGGAGGTAGCGGGTTGCGATCCGCTACACTCGTATTGGTCCTTGTAAAGAACGAAAAATCGGTGACCTAAATTAAGCTTCCCCAAGCGCTAAGCTACTTTAGCCCCGCTGCATCATCTAGAGCATGCCCGTAACTATAATTATATCAAATTATATCGCCCCAAAGTAATATTTACCGTCTCTATTCTCAATCTGGACGCTCAACATAAGTGCACTTGCGATAGAACCACTCAACTTGTACGGACACCTGGTCTAGGAGATTTTTTTGCTGTCTTAACAGCGTCTCCTCATATATGATGAAAGCCTCCGGAGAAGTGTGACCGTTTCTGGTCCGTGATCGCCGTCCCTCGAGATCAAACATAGATGTGAGCTTTTAAACCGTGTATAGTAGCCCTACGGACAGATAATTCGTGCCCGTTCTCATAGAAAACACACGTTACAAAGGCTCGGCTGTCGATTGACGGTACGTGCACGTTGTGCAGAGAAGCATCGATTCGAAAAGTCCGCATTTACTTCACACATGGAGCGGGTTTAATCGCTCGAACTAGAAGCGGAACCAAGAAGCTTTCGAATCGTGTGCACTTATACACCGTCAAGAGTGTTTACTATTTAGTATATGATTTACTTTGATGCAACATCAAAAATTGTGATCGTACACGTTCGTATACTTGTTGATTCATGTCTTGAGGGCGACTTGCAGATTGATTCAATGGGTTATTGTGGCAAACATTTAGCATAATCTCTAAACTCCCATCAAATGCTTAGATGAGACGGTGGTCAGAAGAACACCATCAGAAGAACATAACACTTCCGCCATGATGAGTTTTTTGTCAGCGGCACAATTTTATTTATGTGTTCAGTGTAATTACACAAAAACTCCACACTTAAGGCTAATATTTGGCAACATCGCCAATGAGATCTGTCCATGTCTTAAATAAATATCACATCTACACGATTCATAAATATGAAGTCCAAGGCTTTTCATACAATGTCCTCAGAGATACTTCGAGTGCTGTGTCGATGTTGTGATGATCCAGTCAATCGCAAACTGCTTTCTCTACTTCTAGTGCTTACATTTGAGCTACCAGACCGTGATTTGTCGCGTCTTGCGATATCTGAGTCACTCAATCCATGGCCACCCGAGCTCCCTTTTGGCGTTCTCTCTCCTTGAAACGAAGTCATGATAGTTGTCACGGGCAAAGGAGGTAGTAGAAGGGAAGCGTCAGTTGAAAGCATGTTATCCTCATACGGTGACGGCAATTCCATCACCTCCGTGTAGCTGTCTAAAGACGAGGACCGTTGTGCCGGAGAGGAGGCTGAAACTGGAGACAGCACTGTCATCCTCGAAAACAAATTTTGATCACTGTGCTCACGACGTTGATGGCGCTGTTGCCGCGCTTTATTACTTTGCTGTATTTTTAAATGCTTCGTAAGTTGCTCCACACTTTGTTCATAGCCCAATGAAATGTTAAAATGGTGCACCATGCTACGTGAAAAGGTATAGCGTTTCGCTAAGTCAACCTTGTCCATCGACAGAAGGATCGGAACTAGTAGTTTGCCACGATCTTCCGCAAATGCTAGTTGGTCAGCCAGCAGATCACAATTCACTGTTAAACGTGACAGAATGACCAAGACAGCAGAGCAAGCAATGATGGCATCTTTTGCAGCGAGTTGGCGAGTCTGAACGGAAAGACGTTGATCACGTTCATTGACATCTGATCCAATATCTTCACTTGTCAAGTCAGTAGCCGCGTACTCTTGAGACTGATGCGCGTATCGTACTGAAAGCGCCGACTGGTCCACAACACAACGAACACCTTGCTTCAATAAAGACTTTCGTAGACGCAGGCAGAAAGAACGATGATAATCTCCGTGTGCGATAAATACGAACGAATCAGCGGTCGTAAGGGCTACAAGCGACTCGATCCTACGAAAGGGACGGGAAAGTGGTACAGTGAGGATATCTTCCGGAAAGTTGATCGTTTCGGCATCTTCACATTCACCAAGGTTTCCACAAACAGAAGATGTTTCACATAATCTTTTGTCTTCTACGCGGGAGCACTCGCTATCATCGCAAAAACTCTCACAATGAGACGCATTTTCGCCAGCTCGATCGTCCATCTCATGCCTAGGAAGCTGAACCTGCTGCTGTTGCGCCTGACGCCGAGCTAGTCGAGCTCGGTGCTCTTCAATCTGATCTTGAATGCCATCCAAGAGCATTCGCAGGCAATGACTAAAGACATTATCGTTGCTGTCTGGTTCAAGCCTGATGCCATCCGCTTCGTTGATAGAATTAATTTCGTCGCTATAGACTCCATGCGACTCGCTATCCTCCACGGTGTGTGAACTATTGCGCATAGTCACGCACTCCTTTTTCTTGGCGCTTTCACCGATCTGTTCATCAGATGGCGGATATGACTGATTTTCGTTATATTTGATGGCGTAGAGTTGTTTCACTGCTGGCCTAAAATCAATCACTTGACGAGTCCACAAGTAAACTTGTAGTTCCTCGGAAATTTCCATGTCCTCGCATTGAATCGCCACGACTGGAATATTCTGCATCTTTGCGAACGCAAGCTCTTTCATACACCATTGAGACTGCGGATAGTCTTTCGTCAGTACAGCAAGCACGAGCGCACTACTTTGAATACCGCGTGCTATCTCCTGACGCCACACTGCACCACCAGTGATACCCGTAGGCCCCATCGTGTCGATCCATGTCGTCACGCGATGGCATTCCAGGGCATCTCGAATCTGACAAGCCAGCGATGCATGAGCGTGGCTATAGCTTATCATTACATCGCGATGACCTGCCTCTTTCTTCACAGCAAATCGAAGATCCGGTGATTGCGCACAGTCAATTGCACGTTGGCCAAGAAAATTCATCGCAGTCAAGCTTAACCCTGCACGTACAAACAATACGGCTGCAGTTCGGTTCTGTCGGCGTAACGCTACATGAAGCGCCGAGTCTCCATTGACGGTGCGCGAATCATGCAAGCGCACCCCATGATCAAGCAATAATTGAAATATTCGCGGGTCAAACCCACGTGACAGTGCCTTTGATCCACTCAAAGTGACGCCTACATCACTGTAATTATCGCCACCATCACAGTCGTCCTCCTGCAAGCGATCCTCTCCAATATTTTCACGTTTCCCTGCTACTGTCTTAGCTCCTCGCTTCATGGATGCACATGCACCCGCTGCACAGATACAAAGCAGTGGATCACCCTGAGCATCGCGCACATTTACATCAGCATTGTTTGACAAAAGCATTTCAACAGCACGAGTGCGATTAAGCACACAAGCCCAAGCCAGCGGTGTGCGTCCAAATACGTCGCGAGCGTTAACATTTGCACCATATCGTATGAGAAGCTTGATGATACTCGCATGGCCACGCATCGCAGCCCAGTGTAACGGAGTGCGCTGAAAACAACCACAAACTTGTTCGCCAAGAGTGTCTGGATCTGCGCCGTGTTCGAGTAAAAACGCCACTTCTTCGCAACGTCCGCCAGCACAAGCATCATGCAAAGGAGTCAGCGCAACATCCCCACCATATTTCTCCATCTGTCGAGCAACAGCCGCATTTCCTGCTATCCGCGCCACTTCAAAAGCTGTAAGTAACAGCCCGTTAGCATCCCCAGGCAACGCGAGAGGGTTTCCACCAGCATCAAGCAACAGCCGTGTGCACTCCTTGTTTACAGCCCAATACAGCGGCGGGGTAGCAAAGCGGGGATGCGTAGATACAGCCGATGCATTAGGCTTTGCACCGTAGCGCAACAGTAAAAGAGTAAGATCCACGTGGCCTAATGTCACTGCAACATGCAGTGGAGTAAGTAAAGTGGCTTGAAAGAGACCCACTGGTCCGAATGGATGGGAAGCGCTAGTTAGCCCTGGTGCTGCGCCTCCATTTCCTACACCAGCACCCAGGGATGCGTTTGCAACAATACTAGCACTTGAACGGCGTAAAATGAAAAAGAGAACGCGAAACATTACACGATAGAGCCACCCACAATCCAATCGCAGTAGTTCTAGTTTGTCAAGTTGCTGGACGTCAAAGTGGCCATTCGCGAGCAGTTCACGGACAACTTCAATCTGGTCAAAAGCGATAGCCACGTGTAAGGGATTACGCTGCCCACAAGCAAGCAAAAAAATGCTACAAAAATTTAACACGCGCGGTTCATACCATTCGCTTGCAAAATCTGAACCAGAAAGCCTAACAGCAGATTCCAACAATGTGCGCACTTTCTCCACATCCCCCCGTTTGGCAGCACTGTAAAGGGCAACTTTTATAGCATGAATGCGCTGCTTTGTGCTACCTTGTGCTATATTATCTTGATTCTCTCGAGTCGAATCCTGCTTGCAACGTTGCCAGCACGCCCATAATGGAGCTGGTAGCCATGCATATAGCGGGGTAGCAAACGACTTTTCGACATAATCAAAGCGAGAGTGACCGGAAACGTATCCACGTTGGAAAAAAAAGTGCTGGTGAAGTCGGTGAAAGAGAAGAATTTGTCGCCATCGTAGAATATAAGCGTACACAGCGACGAGTTCCACCATTACGAGCAGCACAAAAAATCCCGTTGTAAGTTGACGATTGCATGCATCAAGCATTTCAATAATACTTCCAGATCTCGATGGTTTGAAAATAATGACAAGTGTAACGACAAGGTACGGAATATCCACAATCACAACGAGCTCGCATAGTGTAAATAAATAAGTCTTTTCAAAGCGCTGCTGTTCCATGTGGACGTCAACAACTGCAGAGGAAGGAGAATCCATGGACGAACGTGGTGATAGTGTTGTAGTATCCTCCACACTGGATCTGGACACAGGTTGGTATAGTCTGCATGCGTTGAAGTTTAGCGCAGGCAGACAAAGTACTATACTTGCTAAAAGCGAGTATGCGTACATATCTAGAAACTTAAGTGAATGTTTATAACACTGTGTCTCTGCTTCATCTTGTGCTCTTTCATCTCTGTGTGTCAGTATACTCGGTATCACGGCATGATTTAAAAGGCCTCTAATAAAATAGACAGCCACAATAAGCATCGTATTGGCCAACATCTTTGCACTTAAAAACGTGTTGCTGTCTCGTTTAAGGCATGGAAAAACAAACCAAAGGATGCGTCGTATTCTCGTGTAGCACCACCAGAATTTTTTAATTCGCATCTGTCCATTTCCATCCACGTAATAGCGACAGGGTAGCGCTGTGTCATCGGATTCAGGTCTTCCATTTATTTCTGAATTATCGATATTATAGTTAATACGACCAACTGTCTTGGAGCTACAGGAAGAGTGCGCAGAGAGAACCGAGACGGCAGCTCGTCGGTGCCTAGAAGAATATTCAGTCGTTGTGTCTGAATGATGTGCACCATTTGTGTGTTCGGCAGAATTGACAGAAACGTTTTGAAGTCTTCGAAGTTGAAATTCCGCGACATCAATTGACGGAAGTCCATTGCTAAGCGATGGCGGTGATAAACGACTCTCCTCTTCGCTCTCGCTACTGCGCGTTCGTTGACGACGTCCATGGGGCGAATTAAATGCATGGAAGGAACTTGAAATGCCCAATACTTGCTGAGCACCTTCATTCTTGATCATCTGGTCGTGAGACGCTACCAACGTAGTGGCTTCCGTGGTATTGACCTCCAAAGGCATTAAGAAATGCAGTGCTTCATTTATGTCTGTAAAGTGGGTTGCAATAGTAAATTTGCTACTCATGTGTACTATTTTTAAAAACAGAAAGTAGTAGTACTATTATTATATACACCGTCAGATCGCATCCTTCTTTGTATTAGATTGTCCTCTTTCTGTTGTCATGAAGAAATTAGTGATCAAGCCGTATCGCCAGAATATGGGGATGGATCAAACACGTGCGCAAGAAATCTGGTCATCTTTACGCAAAGCCATTTATGAGATTTTCTTGCATAATGCGAGTGTACTCTCGTTTGAAGAGCTATATCGAAACTCGTATAATTTGGTGTTACATAAGCATGGTGACTTGCTTTACAACGGCGTAGTAAGCGTCATTACAGAACATTTACAAGAAGTTGCACAACAAGTGGCTGCTGTTTCTGATAATGTGCTACTTATGGCCCTCAATGATCAGTGGGTCGACCACCAAATTGTCATGACAATGGTACGCGACATCCTCATGTATATGGATCGCACTTACGTTACCCAAAAGCGCAAGCTACCGGTATATGACAATGGACTTTATATCTTTCGGGATATAGTTATGCGTCATGAAAGCGTACGAGACCGACTGCGTGCTCGATTACTATTCAGTATTGAACGAGAACGCCATGGTGAGCTCATTGATCGAGACCTTCTTAAAAGTATGCTTCGTATGCTTATCGACCTTGGAGTGCACTCGAATTCAGTGTATGAAAATGACTTTGAAGCGTATTTTCTCGAAACAACGCTCGACTTTTATCGTGCTGAGGCTCAAACAATGCTCGAGGTAGCAACATGCTCGGAATATCTCGAAAAAGCCGAGCAACGATTGAATGAAGAAGGAGCACGTGTACTCCATTATCTAAACGTATCGACGGAGCATAAGCTTAAGTCAATTGTAGAAACGCAATTGATAAAGAATCAAGCTAAAGCATTGGTTGAGCTGGAACACTCAGGATGCATCGCGCTCTTTCGTGACAATAAAACTCAGGCATTGCGTAGAATGTACTCGCTATTTCGACGTGTACCAAGTACATTACCGGAGATTAGTAATGCTGTGTTCCAATATATTAAGTCGCAAGGAGACGAGTATGTCAAAACACAATTGCAGGCAGAAACGGCATTGGATGCGTCTCAGTTTGTGGAAAAGCTTTTGGCTTTGCGTGAAAAGTTTGTAAGTTTTTTGTCGGAGAGTTTCTTTGATGACTCGCAATTTCGTCTTTCCATAAAGCAAGGATTTGAAGCATTTATGAATACGAATACAATCTGTGCTGGATACCTGGCGCATTACCTAGATGAATTGTTGCGCTCGAAGACTCGTTTCGAAGAGGAGATGGACACTCGCGTGACGCATGTCATTGCTCTTTTTCGATATCTGCAGGATAAGGATGTCTTTGAGGAATTTTATAAGGTTCTACTCGCTAAGCGCCTACTAAATAGTCGTGGCACATCGGATGAGGCAGAAAAACTTGTAATTTCAAAACTCAAGGCAGAATGTGGTTATCAATTCACGTCGAAGCTCGAAGGCATGTTTAAGGATATGAGTATTTCTAAGGACCTCATGGAGTTGTATAAAAAGTCAGGAAACGACACTCGAGGTTCCGGTTTTGATATTGATTCCTCAATGGCACCAATGTTATTGTCAGTTCATGTGCTCACAAGTGGTTTTTGGCCCACAGAGATGGCTTCTGTGTGTGCACTACCATTGGAATTTGTTCAGATGACTCAAACCTTCGAGGCGTTTTATTATGCCCGGCATAATGGTCGTAAATTGACATGGATGACTAACATGGGTACAGTAGATGTACGAGCTACGTTTATGGCTAATGTAGAAGATGGTGAACGTCGCCATGAGCTAAATGTGTCAACGTATCAAGCTGTTATCTTATTGCTTTTCAATCAACGTTCTGAGTGGCGCTTTAAAGAGCTATTGGAGCTTACACGCATTGAGGTGAAGGATCTGAAGCGGCATTTGATTTCCTTGTGCACACCCAAGTACAAAATACTAAACAAAAGTTCAAAAGGGAAGCGTATTGATGAAGAATTCGACACATTTACAGTGAATGACGCTTACAAATCGAAGCTACGTCGTGTTCGAATACCCCTTGTATCTCAGAAGGAGACTTCGTTGTTGCCAGCTACGTCCTCAGGTATAAATCACTCCGCTGATGCGTTGCCACCTACAGTTGCTGAGGATCGCAAGCATCTTGTTGAAGCTGCAATTGTTCGAATTATGAAGACACGAAAACAAATGCAGCATAATCAACTCATTGCCGAAGTCACACGTCAAATGGCTGGTCGCTTTACGCCTCCTCCTCAACTTATCAAGCTGCGTATTGAGAGTTTAATTGAACGCGAATATATTCAGCGCAGTATCACAGATCGACGGCTGTACAGCTATTTAGCTTGAGAAGTACCGAACAACAGAAAAAAGTCAACGTTACGTCACAACTTACAAATTCAGAAACGCTCTATTATCAATTCTTGTTTAAATTTTAGTCAAATATTAGAGACTTGAATGTTTTTGCGAAAGTATCACTTTATCGTAAGTAGTATCGTAATATTATCGGTTTTGCGTACAACGCATAATCATGACTGAGTCGGAGTTGTTGGGGCTCTCGGGGCTTCGGTCCGTTGCCGTACAATCCACTCATATTCACCATGTGCAACATCTAAAGCTCAGTCCCTTTCCATCCAAGTCTTGTACCTCGAAGCCAAATCTGCGATTACGAATGCAACTGCAGCGTCTCTGGCGAGCGAACGCGTGGCTCATTTTGACACTATGCTTTACGTGTTTTCTGGCTACTACAACTGCTGCTACCTTGACGAACAAATCACAAGGCGGAACAACAGCTTCAAGCAATCTGTACATTGTTTTAGTGAGCATTCCCGTGCTAGATAAGGTGCTGCCGCTCAAGCATTTAGCTGAAGCACTACTGTCTCGTGGAGTTCGTGTGGGCTTCGCACTGCCAGAGAATTGTCGTCAATTGGTGAGCGATTTGAATGGACTTGAGTTTATCTCATTAGGACAAATTGTGGGCAAAGGTTATCGAACAGCGTTGACTCCGATGAGTTTTGAGGACTTGGGAGTCTACGACAGCCATTTAAACACGCTGCATTACTACGCTTCTTTTCAGCGCCCCATGTACGGCGCTTTGTTGAAACACTTTGAAGCCGATCGACCAAATTTGGTTATTGTAGATCGGTACACTTTTGCGGGCTATGATGTCTGTCATCGACTGCTGCTTCCTTACGTCGTGAATGACCCGCAAATGTTGTACGACATAGATTCACCCCCTGCGTACATTCCTGCCCCGTTTTCGGATGGCTCCATACATGTACGAACCAACGTTACAGTGTATGAAAAAGTACAAAACTAACGTAATTTCTACATACTGTAGACAACGAGCGTACTGGAGCGATGCGTGAATAGCTACTTTCGTTTACGCTTTCGATTGGGAATAGTGTCTGTGTATCAGGAAATTAACGCGGTGCGTCACGATCATGGACTTGAACCTATTGCGAGTAAACATCAAATGCACGGTCACGCATTAGTGCTAGTCAATTCGGTTTTTGGCTTAGATGAAGCGCGTCCTCTCGCGCCACAATTTAAAATGGTAGGTCTCTTGCAGTCACCGACCTTACAACGTGAGCGCGCTGAAGCCACGAGTAGCGCAGCCAGACATCGCAGATTTCCAGCAGTGTTATTATCATGGTTAGAGGCTCCTGAACACGTGAAAAAGCGACTTGTGTATATCAATTTTCAGTCCATTGGCCCTTTAAGCCATCAACTCATTGTATCGACCGTAAGTTATAGATCTCATTTCAAATTATCGGTCAGCCCTCTCATTGTTTTTTTCATGCTACGCAGATAAATTCGTTTGAGTATCTGAATATTCGAATTCTGTGGAAAATCACTTCAAAACAGCGAGCAACGTTTGATATTCATATACGTCGTAAAGATCCGATAATGTTCATAGGCGATGAAGTGGAGGATGCTACGTTGCTCGCGTTAGCACCGGAAATTGCGTTGCTCATTACTGCTGGAGACTATTTGAGCGTACTCGAGGCTCTTGTTGCCGGTGTTCCGATCATAGGTATCCCTCAATCTGCGGAACAATCAGAGACTCTGAATGTTGTGATGCGAGCAGGAGCTGGATTGCGATTGGATGTCGAAACCTTCACTGAGAGCACACTAAGCAGATTAGTGGATTGGATGGTCAATCGTGAGTCCGAAATCTATAAAACCAACGCTCAACAGCTCGGCGATCTTATCAAAACCGGTGGTGGGGTAGAACGTGCAGTAGATGAAGTCCTGACTGTCGCTGAATTTGGAGCTCGTCACTTGTTACCAATGCATAACTTGCAGCCACTGTACAAGACCTACCTTGTGGACGTCTACCTCATTTATGGAATAATTCTTTGCGGTGCCGCCATCATTCTGCGCACATTTGCGTCAATTGTGCTGTCTAAATATCAGCCTTTGACGCAACCTGATTCAAGTGAAGCTGCTGAGAGCCAAGATGACGCAAATACCGAGGATATGGCTGTCGAATAAAATGGAGCTCACCTAATTCTTACCGTGTGGACTGAGGCATGCTCCTTTCTTAATAGTGATCGCTCTTATCACATGTCTACTTGCTAGTAATGTACAGACTTTACATGTTACACATTGTTTATGTAATTGATACATGCTTCTCACTGGACGGATGTTAGTTGATCTTTCTAATTTAAGTACATTAGTCCTTTAAAGTATCACAATAATACGAAAAAGCTCTAGAATAAGAATAAGTCGTACTAAAATCTAGATGAATGCTATCCAAGACTCTGACTCAAACTATCACAAATCTACAGATCTAGCATAGTAATTTGAACTTTATGACAGTAGTATAAAGGTACCGTGCGCCCGTCTGCGTGCTGAGGTTCTGACTGGCCGTTCCACATAAAACGAGTAAACGATCCCAGCCTTGATTGAGACCAAAGTCCGTACAGTATTTCAATACATTCATCAAGTAGCTATTCGCACACTTCAGTTTAGAGCATCAAATACTTCGAGTATGGAATCAAACGCAACCTTAACTGTATGCACTGATGACCACGTTGAGCTTGAGGAATCACTAGATCCACCCACGCAGTATGTACTACTTGAGACTCCTATGAAGGAATATTTACGTCAAGACACGTTTGATAGCGATGCTGAGACGAGAATCGCAGAACCAATTATTCCTTTAAAACCAATCATTACGTCAGACTCAAGTGAGATTCCAATAACACGTACGATTCCAATTGAATTTCAAGCTATTACATTAGAAGATGCAGAACGGATAGAACGTGAACACGAGCAAATAGAGAAAGAGGACGAACAAGAGGAGAATCCGGAACATACAATTCAATTAACTTCATTAAACGTGCGAGACTCTGTCATTCCACAACTTCCCAAGCGCTATCTCAATACTCAATTTCAGAGTAATTCATATTTCTCCAAACGACTATTACGACTCTCTCAATTCATTGTACTTGGTGATATCATTGCGCTTGGTTTTTTCTACTTTTACGAATCCAATGCTGATGATATACAACATGGAAAATTATATGTTGGCTCGCCACTCCACGTTCTCGTACATAGTAGTGAACAGAGTTGTTCCACTTCGTTGGCACTTGCTGCGTTAGTTTATCATTTATTTCCTGCCGTATTGATTCTAGGTCTTCCAGCATCAGGATTACGTATATTTGAACCATTTCGACGAGAACATCGATTTGATCAAGTTGGAAGATTGCAAAAAGTGAAACGAACAGTTTGCCTACAAGTTTGTGAGCTTGTTGGTGTGACGATCTTTTTATATGAAGCACTCATTCTTGGTTTTACTGTCTATTACGTTGCAAGTGGTAAGATCTTTGTTGGCTGTAACTCAAACATTCCTGCGTATATCTTTTGTGGCTTTGCCTTTATTATGTTTTGGTTACTCTTTGTACTCATGCGAGCATTTGCTCGCTTTCGTGAACATTTAAAAATGCAATTGGGTGCATTTAAAGAAAGTGATCAAACGGGCGATGTCAAGGCGCATATGTTACGCTCGAAAATGAAACGTAGGAAACGACAACAAAGAATAAATGGTCATTCTGATGAAGCGATGATACCATCAATCGCTGGATCGACACTTATTAAAGACATTAAAAAGCGACTATTTCGAGGCGCTCATCTAGGTGATCTCAAGCTTTTACGTCGTTCAATTCGGATAGCCAAAGCACATCTTGGGGATACGTTTGCAGAGGATTTATATCCAGATCCTGTCATGATGTTTGGTATCTTTGGATTCGCAAGGAAAAATCCCATGCACGTCGCGGCGTATCAAGGAAATATTGCAGCAATGGAATTATTATACAAAGCGCACTTTCGAATTAATGTGTTTGACAAAGTGTCGCGTTGGCGATTGAGTACAGGGGATGTCTTTTGGTACCTTGCCAGTTATTTCATTCCTAAGACTGTGGTCTCTGCAGATGAAACGTATAACTCCGTTCTCAAGACGACATTAGTGACACCATTGCATTGTGCCGTAAGTACTGGTCGGTTGGCTGCTGTACAGTGGCTCATAGCTCACGGTGCTGATGTGAATCTTTGTTCCAAATCATCGTCTCGATGTGAAAGTCGTTTACCACCAATTTTTCTTGCAGATCATCCTGAAATTGTGCATGTATTGCTACGAAATGGTGCGAATCATCTCGCAATCCCTGATCCAGGTCATATGAATACAATTACAGTTCTTCAGCTTGCGTATTTACGTGGAAACTATGCCGTTGCTCAAGTGCTAGAAGATTGGGGAGGCGATGTGGCACTTACACCACTGCACGCTGCAGCGGCGATGAATGACGTCGCAACGATTCGGAGCCTTTTGCGTAAAAAAGTAAATCCAGACGTTTTAGGTGAGCTTGGATACGTAGGTTTGAACAAGCGAACGCCACTGCATTGGGCTGCTGTCAATGGTGCAGTAGGTGCTTTAGAAATTCTCCTAGCGGCCGAGGCCAATGCTAACTTTCAAGATGCGCAAGGACGAACTGCTCTTCACTGGGCAGCTCGTGTTAACCGTGTAGATAGCGTAAAAGTACTGCTAGCACATGGTGCAGACCCTACGATTGTTGATGATTGCGATATGACGCCGATTATGTGTGCGGCTTGTGCTGGAGGGACCAGTGTCGATATGTTTAAGGTGCTTGTTGCTAGTGGTGGCGATATCAACCATCAACTTCGTGTATCAGGCGATACGGCTTTGCATTTAGCTGTGAAACTTGATGATCAACAGACTGCATTGGCACTATTGAGTTTGGGAGGAGACATCATGCGTACGAATCACGATGGGTTTCGTCCCATTGATTGTACGACATCAACAAGACTACAATTTGAGATCAAACGTGCAGCTGGCACACGTGATGTCATGATTAGTTATACACACTCACATATGGAGTTTGCATTGAAATTACGAAAGTCTTTAGAAGATGCAAACATTACTGTGTGGCTAGATCTAATGGATCCGAGTGGAATAGGAGGAGGATCTGTGTGGCGAGAAGAGATTGCACGTGGAATTACAAATGCAGCCGTTGTGCTCTGTATATTAACAGAGGACTATACACAGTCAGAGTGGTGTCTCAAGGAATTAGCGTTAGCAAAACAAGTAGGTACTCCCATCTTGGCCATCTCGACTGAACATGCCAAGATATCAGAAGAATTACAAGTTTACTTGTATACTCGACAGCTTGTTCCATTTGAAAGTGCCATCGTGAATGTCGAACACGTGAATGGTAAGGAAGTGCGTTACGAATATGATGAATTTGCGTACAAGAGGCAGTTGCGGATGTTGCTTGATGGGATGCGAGATGAGATTGAAAAGCGAAAGGAAGATAATATTAAACGCAATATGCGGCGTGCCGAGATAAATCCAGTCACAGGATTAAGCTACGGAGCGAGTGGAATACGTAATCGACAGATTAAGCACGCTGTCTCCGGTATGAGCTCTTCAAACACATATGGGTTGGATTCGATGAAGTTTGATGAGCGAATGCTGGTTATGTCAGCAATTGATCCGACGAATCATAGCTCGTCCGACTCGAATAGCTCGTTTATTCATGACCAGATGGAGGGTTCAACTATGCAGTGTATGCTACAAAAGCGTCGACATCGTGGTCTACAGGGATCATCTCAATCCATTGGGTCGAATGCACTATCAGCCGTACGTGGTTATCACGATCCAAATGGTTCGAATTTAAGCGTTCTGAGTAGCGCAAGTAGCTCAAATAGCTTTGTAGACGACTGTGGCGTGTCGGATAGCATTATGCTGGATACGGGTGGCTACTACTTTTATCGAACCATCAACAAAGACGTATCAAAACGTGGAGGCTGTACTAACACGATACCTGATAAAAGCTCAAACCTTGTTGATGAATCTACGAGCAACGACAGTATCGTGGAAAGTTTAGAGGATTTGAATAAAGCTTCTGCCAGTGGCGAGCAGTTTGTGTTTATAAGTCATGGTAATTACCACCAACGATTTGTGCAGAAATTATGCGTTGAAATGTGTCGGGACGGAGGTCTGCGTTGCTATGTCGATCGAAAGCACATGGCCAAATTCTCCTCAACAATTGATGAAGACAAAGAAGAGGATCTAGATAAGACCAAGTCGAAATGTTCGATGAATGAAGACATGTCGGTACGAATTCACGAAGCCAAGGAAGCAATTCTCAAGTGTTCAGCTTTTGTGCTTCTCATCTCGGAAAAAACATTAGCAAGTGAATTAGTGAAAGATCAATTGGCGTTTGCGGAAGATAAAGGCAAGAAAATTCTACCAGTGGTAGTCAATCGAACGAATTTCAGTCTTGACGTCAAGTACAGTTTGGCACGTAGTGAATTCTTTCACTTCTTTACAAAGGGTGACATGATGGGCTTCCGTCAGTCTTTACGACACTTGTTGAATGCTTTGCGTGAAGAGGTTTATGGTATTAGTATTGGAGCGCCGCTACGCAATTTCAATCATCTTCGTTCCTTCAATTCTGCTGGAAATAAAGCACATATAAATCAAAGCAATGGAAGCGATGTGCAGCTTCGTGGTGGCTTTGCAGACTTACGTGATAGCTCGCTATCCACTCGATTGTCCTTCCATCCATCATTTCAAATAGAAGGAAGTTTGCGTCGACGACGTGTGACCTCGCGAAGTATATATGCAAGTTCCCGAAGTGACCCTTCGAACTTTGGTTTACCACCAACGCGTCTTTCGCAAACTTTTACCATAACAAGTGGTCCAACACGTAGTATAACTTCCGAGTCAAGTCTTTCGCAATCAATGATTGGTAACTTTTCAATGCTTGCAAGACAATTGACCGACGATTTTGATGAGGAAGACGAGAATCTTTCGTATGCAGGTATTCAGGATGAGGATTTCAATTCAGATGAAGAGATTGAAATGGGGAAAGATGGAATGATACATGTTGTGCATGAAGACCTACCATCCGTTTTAAAATCGACACAACACACAATTAAAGGTGCTCCTTCTTGTGATGGTCACTATGATACCCGCCAACGAGGATCGAACTCGTCTATCAGTATGATGGAACTCACGGAATCGAGCGATTCTATTAACATAAATTACGATGCCATGTTGGGTGATAAGATATGTGGTGAATATAATAACAGGGTTTAGTATGAAGAATCTCATAGTGGGGGCAGTAAATATGTATATAACATGCTACAAACACTTCAATTAAACTCATCGACTTAAATAGTGAGTAGAACTGACCATTGATCGTGCGAGCTCTGATAGCAGCTCTGTAGCCTGTTTGGTCGCGGATCCGAAGAGAGTATACAAAGTTGTAGTAAATGGGAAAATGAACCATCATTTTTATTACCAAATTTAAGCATACCTGCAAATAGAGGCATGTTGGCAGGCTATGCAGTAAATAGCTTTTACGGAAACGATATGTTTAGCATAAGCTTAGAGTAGACGAAATTCTGAAAAGATGTGACTCTTGGGATTGAGGTGCATACTAATAGTTATTAGTTTGAAGCTATCAGCTTCGGTCATGTATACGAGCTCATACTCTGTGCATTCGTGAACGCAACTTCATTTGACCAAAGATTTCTAAGGTCAGAGTACACAGCAACCCCGTTGTGCTTGGTAACATTCGTCTTATTTCAACGGTCGAATCTTCCTAGACTGCAATAACTGTGAACGCGTGGTTCGATACCTGGCATCGGAAAATATACTGGGTGAGCTCATATCTATCGTTGTTACCAATGGCAAAAAAGCGTTCCGAGGGCCAGACACGACAATCACTTGCCAGGAGGTGTTCACTAATCATACTTAGCATTGGTGAGACAACTCCGAGGATGGAGAACAATCCGCCTCCGTGAAGCTGATAATGCAAAGTATATGGCTCTTTGAAGGCAGAAAGAAGGAAACTCTACGTGCCGTATTACGCTTCAGTGCATCTTGAAGTCCTGCGCTTGTTTGAAAAATTCAAGGTTGATACTGATATGGACGATCGGACCTTATTACAACGATATCTGGGGGACACGTAGGCTCTTAGCTTCATATCACGCAAAGCATTTTATGTTGAAAAACTGATAAGATTAGATTTGACTTAATTCTTGCATTGGAGCTACCGTGCACCTAAAATAGGGGAAGCTTCGACAAATCGAGGACGCGTTAAGAGACGCACAGGTGGTGGTTCGCGCGGTCCACACAGGAGTGTCACTAATAATTTGCATCATTATTGCAAAGAGACATCATTTACGATTGAACTAATATGAATTTCATGCGTTTACTTAACCCAATATAACTAAACATTTTTTATTAACTGCCGACGTGTCTAATGGACCTTTCTAAAAACCCATTAAATTCATCCATCCACTCCTATAAATTAAAAGTGTGACAAAAATTTAAGTAATTGTACAACATTGTATCTTGACGATTGTACGAACATATAAAGTGTACGTACATCATCGTCCAGAACTCCATTTTTTCCCGCCTCTGCTCAATGGCATCAATCGTCTCACTTCAGCAAAGATCATATTTTTCAATTTTAGACATTGCGTAAAACTTAACGCTCAACCGGCACCCACTACGCTTCGAGTTTCACTTCGCTCTTTGCACTTTACAATGAGTGTGTATTCGCGTTTTCTTTCGTTTTATTCGGCTGCATCACCTGGCTGCAAAGCCAAAGTAAAGCGCACGACCGACGACCTTTACGCCATACTCAATAAAGAGGCCAAAATGTTCTTCAATTGGAATTGACGCAATCAGTGTTGTAGTTCTGCTTTAAGACATCCATCCATGCCGTTCACCTAAGTGGGGGTGCTTCCTGCGCTTCGCCCGCCCTCTCCACGAGCTTCAAGCTCTGTGCCCTATTCATTCACCGTGTCAATTTTGCGACGCCCCGCCCTGGAAGTCACGACGCTGTATAAATCGTTGATGACGAGCTTGACCTGGCTCATAAACCAAACTTGCCAATGTTTAAGCACGATAGTCCCACGGCTTCTTGTCGATCGCATCGCATCCTAATTATGGCTTAAAACCAGTTTTAGTTCACGCCGCGGTGATGTGTGGGGCTTTTCGCTTTCAGCGAGAGCAAAGCGAGCGCCAAAATAGGCTCCTTCCAGCTTCAAACCAATACTTGACTTTTGCTGGTGTATCCAACGAAACATCTATCACGTTGTGTCGATCAAATGAGGTCGTGGGGGGGGTCTTACAATTCCTGAGGAGTGCTGCATTATTATCAGAATGAGAAGGAACACCTTCAATGAGGTCAGTAATTTGGGCTCCTTATGCTAACGGAAGTGTCGAAAAGTCTTGCATAGATTGTATTAAAGTCTTGCTTTTGCAAAGTACAAAGCACGGCGCAGACGTCGAGGTCAACCGGTCATATAAACTATCCGCTATTGATAGTACTGCTCGTCTTCAATATATGCTTGTTTCCGATACCGATCACTTATCAGAACTGCAACAAGTTTGGCCTGCACTCGATTGTTGAAAGCGCGCTGATGGAGGATCCTGATATTTTCACAGGGAAGATGGAGGCCGAAATCGAAAGTGTGTCATTGTCAAAGTGACACCTGAAACTCACATGAATGTTCAATGAGAGGGTTTCCCATCAGATTTGCCAAATCCTGATAATTTTCCTGGCTGTAGCCGCCGGTTCATTGACCGTTCTCAAGAAATTTTGTGCTCAGTGAGCAGCACCGGCGAAGGACGACCCTGCTGTGGATGGCTCTCGTGATCGTGATGGTAGGTTGACTCCGTTCGAGAGGTGGAACCGCTCTCTGCGTAATCCTATCGCATCAGCACTTTAAAATAGCGTAGCTAGAGCAGAGGGCAGCTCAACTGTAAAAAAAACGGAGACGCGGATCCGACTCCAGCAAATAGCCTAAGATTTGGCTGATTCGTAAGAGTGGAGTCATGTTCTGACTTCAACATATTCGACAAGACAAGATGTGCTCATATCATCTCCGGGGAATGCATTCAATTTATTTTCTTCGCTAACATTTTGTAGCGTGGTCACGACCAGAATTTTGCGATCTTAGGCACAGGTCACTTATCAGCGTTGCAAAATTATTTGCCTACAGCAAATACAGTCACACCTCCATATGTGGACCTCCAATAGTGACACAAATCTTATATTTAGAACTCCAACGCATTGCACCGATTGTTTGTATTGGTTTTTGTATGCTACCTCCATTGGTGGGATTTTTGGAGCTAAAACAAAATCTGTGGTCACAAAACACGGGTTTCCCTCCATTTATAAATACTCGCCAACCGTTTTGGAGGCAAACAACCATGACCGGAGGCCAGCGACTGCTTGCGCGGGACGAAAAACGCCAGATTCAAGTACGTGTCAAGCGGGCATCAAGCTGTTCCAGATTCAAGAGTGGGTAGGAGCCAACTTTAAGATCAATTTATCGCGCTCGACAACGCATCGCATCATCCATGCGCTGGAAGATGTATTCAGTAGCCCTCAAGGCCATAAAAAGAATCGCAGTGTTCGGTTTCCTGAAGGCGTCGAGAACAGCGTATTCTGCATATAGATGTGCTCAACGTGCTATGTATAATCATGACGGCATAATGAGATGCGGCTGAGTTTTGCAACAGCTCAAACAAACATGGATCTGTGCAGCTTTATATTGGTAAAGGGTATATAGATGCAATGTGAATCACGCTCTTATGGTGTAATGGTTAGCACTCTGGACTTTGAAAATGAGGTTGTTTTGCAACATTTATTGGCAGATTTAAAACGGAACATATCTATTGCCTACACTCATATAGTTTATCTATTTGTGCTGTATAGCATGCAATGAGCAGCCCACGTGTCCATGGTTTGCTCCGCACAATCCCATCGTCCATATCAAAACCTGTAATTTAATATTTCCAAAAACTGCTCAAAATTGTTATGTGTACGTACACTACCCACGATCCTTATATTTCGCCATCTATCAAAAGAACGTGCCTGGCTTTTTATAATCATAAGTTTTGTTCGCTTTGCAAGACCCTTATCAGAGACTATACCATACGTAGAGGTGGTTTATGAGACCATTTTTGGCGTACACACTAATGTTTTCTCACAAAGTCCCAACTATGTTCGTCAATTGTAATAGCCCCAGGATAATTAGTCAGTGATTTCTATGAATGCCTTTACTTTTTAAACTGATCGTCACCCCGCTGTCGTGCTTTGAAAGTAGCAAAACTGTAAATCGTGACAGAGTATCTTTACATATAAGCACCTTCCTTCGAGACGGTATTTATTTATTTTATCACACCCTTATGCTTCCCACGTACGTGATAAAGCGAACGTTACGGGAGGAAATCTATCATCTGCATTCCCTTAAACATCCGTTACACAGCTTTTACAGCGGGGCTGCCGTAGCTCTTTCGCTTAGAAAAAGCTTGGTTAAGGTCGGTGACCTTTGTTCTATACTTAGTTCCAGTACGGGTGTAGCGGATCGCAATCCACTTACTCCAAGAGTTATCACAACTTTAATCCAAGGCTAATTACCTCTTCCGTTTAACATTAAAATGTTTTCTCGGTTTTAATTTGCGACAAAGCCGCCTATATCTAAATCTATAGATTTTCCTATCTGTTTAGTGAAACTTCATAGAATGTATAACTACTGGCCACGTACCGACTTGTTGTTTAAGTGTAGCCACTCCATTGTGTGATCACGCCATCTCGTGTCACCCACACCATTGTGTAACTGTGTGACCCGCACCTTGCTTTTGCCGATTATACGAACGAATCGATGTGTCGGTACACAAAACTAATTACTGTGGTGTTTTGTACAAAATACCTGCCATCTTCAAATACGTCAATTTTATAATAAAATAGTTAGCTTAAAATCGCCATCTTAAAATGTTTATAAAGCCTTTTTCCGCCCCTAAATACGGATATGAGTACCCGAGAGGTAAATATGAGCGTCTTCAATGCCTGAAATGGACTCAAAATTGCGTGTTTCCGTATTTGGGTCACTGCTGATTCGAGGGAAGTCCAAGCTATCACGTAATACATCACCTTCCTGTATAATAAGGTCAGCTACATTTTCTCGGTCAATATCTTTTCCTTCCGGTTCACTGAATGTGAATGACACAAACGACGTATTGACACTAGCAATTCTTGTCATGTCGAGTGTTGTATTCTCTCGTGGACTATAATAGCGACGCAATCCTTGAATGAGTCGATCAACACTTGGTTTAAAACTCATGCCATCGCCCATGAAGTGAAACAATTCATTACGAGCAAGTGAATATCGTTTATCCAAATCAATATCCAAGTCATTTAATGTGATTGGAAAAATAGGTCGTCCTTTGTCTTCTGCAAACGCCAATTGGTCTCGCACAAGCTCATTCGTCATTGTTTGTGTTGATAAAATCACGAGAAAACATGTACAACGCAAAATTGCTTCCTGGGCTGCATGGATACGAGCTTCAAACTGTTGACCATCTACGTTGCGATCTCCATAACATGCAATCCCAGCATCTGTCAATTCACGATGCAATTGCTGCACAAAATTTGAATGTTTATCACCATGCGAAAGAAAGACAAATGGTTGATGAGCACCGCTAGCATTTGGATCCCAAGGCTGGAAAAGTCGTGAAAATCCAGTACCAGTGCTTGCTAAGATAGTGCCAGTTGTCGTCTGTTGCAGCCTATTCACACGTAGACTGCTTGCAATGTTTTTCTGCACGATAGCATCACGATTCTTTTCAATTTCATCACGTACACCATCAAGTAGCAAACGAAATTGTGCTTGAAACTTAATTTCATCGTAATCGTATTCAATTTGACGGGCATTGACACTGTTTCGTTTCGTCTGAAGAATTGCTGGCTCAAACGGAATGAGTTGACGCGTATACAAATAAACTTGAAGAGTTTCTGTAATACGAACTCCTTCTGTTGATACCGCAAGAATGGGCGTTCCGACCTGTTTCGCCAGTGCTAGTTCTTTTAAGCACCACTCGGATTGTGCATAATCTTCAGTAAGTAGACAGAGTACCACTGCAGCGTTTGTAATTCCACGTGCAATTTCCTCTCGCCAAACGGATCCACCGCCAATACCGCTCGGATCCATTAAATCCAACCAAGTTGTAACATTAGCTTCTTCCAATGCTTTACGAATCTTCTTTGCAAATTCTGCGTGTGAGTGTGTATAACTAATCATCACGTCACGTTGGCCAGCAGCGCGTTTAACTTCAAATAGCAATCGCGTCGATGTAGTACAATCTAATGGTCGCAATCCTTCAATGTTCATTTTCATCAAGTTACCACCGTTGGCAAGAATTGCAAGTGCCGATTGTTCATTCTCTTCTCGAACAGCAATGTGTAGTGCTGTGTCTCCACTAGTTGGTAATTGTGCATTGATATCGGCACCTGCGGACGTCAGGATACTAAAGACTTCACGTGTTGCATCTAATCCTGAGGCCGCACAGATTAATGGTGTCATGTAGTCCACATCTACAATTTTCACATCGGCACCAGCTTTAAGAAGCGAGCGCAAGATATTCGTTCGGTTCAAACGAGCTGCCCAATGCAATGGCGTGCGTCCTCGAGCATCCTGAAAATTCGGGTCTGCTCCTGCTTCCAGAAGTATATCAACGACTTCTAAAGCGCCACTCACAGCTGCCCAATGTAATGGTGTACGTCGATTAAGACCCACGTAACCTAATTCACCTAAGCAGTTCACATCCGTTTTCTTACGCAAGAACTTACGGACTGTCGTGACATCATTTTGACCGGCAGCCGAATGAAATGGCGTTAGTGCTACATCACCGCCCCATTCTTCAAGTTCTTGAGCAACTGCGTAATTACCACGCAGATACGCAAGCTGCAATGCTGTGAGAGTATTCATGTATCCTGGATCGGGCACAGCAAGAGGATCCGCACCATGTACAAGCAATTCGCGTACAACATCTGGATGGTCGGCCAGGAAAAGAGGCGGGACCCGATCCGAACGGTACGACGAGCGTGCAAGTGTACGAGCTGATGCACCACGTCCAAGCAGCCAGCGTACAGCTTCTAATTGACCCGTTGAGACAGCACAATGCAGTGGTGTTACGAGCGTCGAGCGGAAAATAGAAACAGCTGATTCATCCTCGCTGGCACCTCCATCAATACCCGGACGAGTCACAAAATAACGAGCGAAATACCAAAAGAGATCACCAGTTGAGATTCGTACTCGACTAAACTTATCCATAGCCATGACGTCAAAACCTCGAGCTTCTAAGAGCTCCAAAGCTCGAATATTGCCATGATATGCCGCAACATGCACGGGATTTTTGCGAGAGCAAGCAAAAAAGCCCAAAACTAAAGTAGCTGGTGCATAGCTTTTACGAGGAAATCCTTGTGCCTCACTTGTTAAACCTGCCGCTTGCGCATAGTCTAGAATATCTCGCATTGCACGTAAATCACCATGTCGCGTAGCTTTATATAAACGCTTTCGTACAACTGCTAACGCTTTAGCCGATTGATTCTTAAGTTGATCAAACCCTGGATCCATAACGTGGTTCCGGATATCGCCAGTTTGGTCGCTTTCTCGAAAAGCTCCAAGTAACATTTTAATATGTTCTCGAAAACGTGCAAAATGCCGCACTTCCATAAAGATCCCACAGAAGCACATGACGCTCACAAGTGCAAAGAGTTGAACAGCAAGTAAATTGCACTTGAAAACGCCACCTTTGAAAAACATGTAGAGAAAAAACAAGATGACAAATGCTTGAAAAAGAAGCAAAACTACTGCCACGACTTCACAGAATTGAAAGACCAATCGTCGTTTAATTTTTGAAAGATTGTTATCGTCTTCTTCATCATCGTCAAGATCCATTCCGCCATTTCCAGTTTCAATGTCCGTTTTTGCCACCTGAGCGCCACTTGCAGCGGGTGAAAAGGAATCATCTCGATTAAAAGGCTCAAAAAGTCGCCACCCAGAGCCTGGTAAACACAGTAGAATGACTGCTGGTAGTGTGTGATAAATTAATGCTGAAAAGCCCACGACATTTTCGCAGCTTGTGGCTTGGAATGTATACACAATACGTGGCGATTGCAATTCAAATCCATAGACATGAGGGAAACTCGAATTTAAAACGAGCCAGTGAGGCTTATAGAAGTAGTAGATGCCCAAACCTGTAACTAATACCATTGAAAGTGGAATACCCGTGCGTAATAATCGTTGTGCAAAGAACGAATTGTGACGGAATCTGGCATTAAGCCAGTGGTGAGGTACGTGTGGCATTTTGCCTCTTAATGCATTACGATGATGGGCGTGGTAAAACGACCGTTTCTTGCTAGACATGCGGGAAGGAAGACGTCGGCGTAATTGTCCAACGTGGGACGTTCCCATCTGGTTAAGTGACAAGCGTGAACTTACACTAAGACGCGAGATAGCAGTAGAATTGACTGTTCCTTGGTTCATAAGTGGAATCATGGGATTGCGATGAGAGTCGTGATCAATATCTCGCAAAGCACCATGTCCTCCAATTGAAGCAGAAATTGGTTGATTTTCATTGCTCAATGTCATGGCGTCCATGTCAGACGTACGCAATATTACTTTATCGTTCTGTGGCGTGGACATTCCTTCATACATTGCCGTCTTTAAGCTAAATTCAAGCTTACAAGAAGAAATAATCACGCCAGTCGAGTAAGCAAGAGGACGATATAGTGAAGGACGACCAAACGGTAAATCTCGACTCAAACCACGTTATTTAAGTGCGTATTGTTTCGCTACACACGCGACCTGCAGTAGTTCGCGAAATGCTCGGATTTTTATCCCCATAAATGTACCCAACCCCTTATACTGACAGTTGCTCTCTGTAGTCCCACCGTGGATTCTTGCGTCTGGACTTTATCATACGTTACTGTATCCGTAAAAATCGTTTCTAGAAACGTCTACATTTTACATGGATGATATTGACATTTGTAATTAATGACATGTGTAGAATATTATTCGGTATATATCAGTCGTGATAATTTATTATTTATGAGAGTACAAAGGCTTAATATAAGTGTATCACTAGGATCAGCGTATGTATGACGTGTATTACGTTAGGTCAGCGATTGACGTTTACTGTATGTTACGTCAAGTTGGCGGGCGTATCACGTAAATTACGTGGGATCAGCGAGCGTATCATCTGCGGTTATTTTGATTGCAAGCAGTTTCGCTACTTCTTAATTAAATGCTAGATGACTGTTAGAGAAAGACGTCCCTCGTAGAAAGAAATATTCGGTAGAATTTCACTGAAACGGCAGCACGCGCTTACACGCATGCAGAAACAAAAATAGTACTAATTCGCTCTCAGCATGTAGGATGCCATGGATTGGTTATGGAATAGAAGATACGAAATCATGTCATAATTTGGTAATTTGGCTAGATTAGTCATTTCACTCTCAAGACGTTCCGGACAAGGCTGCACTTATATTGTGTTTTAGGAGGATATTAGTATTGGCAACTTTCTTTTTCAAAATCGATTGATGCCAAATTATTACGATATGAGACTCCATTTTATACTTCAACTCACTATGAGTTCCCTGTCGTAAGAGTCGTTGTATAAGATTTAAGCCTTGTAACTGGAGCTTCAAACATTATTTGGAACAGTGATAAATATGTGAGGTTTCATAAAGAAGCAATGTACAAAGGACTTTATGAGTAAATTTTCATAAATATTTGCCTTATTTAAGCTCAACAGACAATCCTCATAAATATCTTGAAGACAAAAAATCCATTAACAATTTTAATCTATTGTTGCTCAATATAGAACTCGCGAGGGCTCTATTAAATTCGAAGCCCACGCATCTCATTTAGAGTAATGGAGCATCACATGTGATTCAGCGGTGCGGAAATACCACAGTCCGTGTCGCTTAAAGCTCCAGCCCGCTTCATACGGACGTACCGGTCTTTTTACAAATTCATTACTTTTCATGAAGATGTATGATACGAAAATCTTCATTTTGTCCATTCAGCAAATTGAAAATTCAGTTTTTGTACTTTACTGTTATTCCACATCTCTGCGACGTCTTCGGTCCAAAGCATGAGGCAGCTTTTATTCACGTCATTTATCTACATGTATGAAAATTAGAAGAACAAAAATCAAGGTCTCAAAGCAGTATCGTTTATCCTGCTTATGTGGATGGACTTGGAACCACTCAGGATTTTTTGAGGCAAAATAATTTTATCGAATGCTCATCAAACTTCAACAGCTGAAGCCTTTGATAAATACATTTTGGTCCAACCAGAAAACGTGCGGTTTACAGCTGTTAATCTGTGTCTGACCTCTTGCTCATCATCATTTGAGTTTTGGCTAATGAAGCCGTCAGTGCTTCTCGGGCGATGCTCACGAAGTTGATCAGTAGGTCAATACACTACAAGTGTTTATACATCCAAGCGTTGCTACTTAAAAATGTGGTGCTACTGGCGGAGATTGCATCCATTCACAACAGTTAGCCATACGCAATACTTTGGTCGCTAGTTAGGGACACCCTCCGATGCATTTGTGCGGAGGAGCCTAGGTGTTAAAGCGAAATGCTCCCACGCATGAACTTAGTAATTATCATCGCAATACATGTCTGCACCATAAGCCTTCATTGATGATTTGATTGGCCACCTTGTCTTCGTAATACCGCCTTCAAAGTGGCTACGGCATTGGTGGGGGGGGGTGATTCCGATCGAATCGGTATGATTTTTCTGGCTATGGTTTCCGACACAAATTTGAAGCTTTTATCGTGAAGAGACTGACGATATAGCATGATAAATCAATGCGATTTGCACGTGACGGAGGCAGACTAAACACACACGAGTTCGTTTTTATTGACACATTGATCGCCGCTAATAGAGATACAAATGCATTGTCTGCAGGCTATAAGCTAAGGTGTGCCTAATCCTTTTAACATTCGTAGCCAGAAAAAATTGAGTTTAACTCCCGTTTTCCTGAAGAGAATGCAAACAAATCCTGTGTTCTATATTTATTTGCTCAAGCCGAACCACAATTCGCTCTCAGGAGCCACTCAGATTGGATAAGTCGGATAGATGGCTCAATCATCACTAGTAACGGAGCTACATCCTGCTTTGAAACGGCGATCTGGCTTTAGATGTCTCAAACCAGTAAGTCCATCCAGAAGATTGTGCGACCACATCCGAGGAGAATTATATGTCTGTATCAGCCGCACACAGAGCGTCGGCATGCCGCCACATCGCTTGGAGCTCACGAGACTAAGAATCGTATTGGCTAGCTCTGCTCGACGAGATATTGCAAATTTTGCTCTTTGATTAAGCCGGAAGCTCACATTTGTAAGAAATCCAGGGTCTCCGCCGCGGCGAGGTGGGCAGCATAATGTGATATATATAGTTACGCATACCCTGGTAACAGGGGTGTGTGTCACATCAGATAGACATGGTATGACCACACTTAAACAAGAAAACGGTACGGGGCTGGATAGCCAGTTGTTATACATGTATTTAGATTTTACTATATATATTTAGGAAAATCTATGCATGGAATATTAGGCGGCTTTGCCGCAGATAAACATAAATAAAGTAAGTTTTGAACCTAAACCTAAGAGTTAATTAGCCTTGAATTAAGGTAATAATTAATCTTGGAGTAAGCGGATTGCGATCCGCTAAACTCGTACTTGTTCTGAGTGTAGAACGAGAGGTCGGTGACCTAACTTACGCGTCCTTTATGCGCAAAGCTACGGCAGCCCCGCTGCACTTGGTAGCACTTGTAGTCAATCTACACCTG
>NW_020189293.1:1117830-1118030 GCF_900000015.1 Plasmopara halstedii
CACAATATACGGCAGCCGCATCCTTCGACAACACAGGACAAGACACATTCAAATGTCCATGTTACCAATTGTGCAGTTTCGCCTTGTGTTGAACCGGACGAGACCGTGCGCAATGCAGTGGCATTTTTAACTCAAGAAGACGCAGAGAAAGCACTTATTTTTGCTTTAGTGCATGATCCGGAGTTTAGATTGGCATCGGC
>NW_020189293.1:1118040-1118268 GCF_900000015.1 Plasmopara halstedii
GCTGGAACCATTTCCGCTCAATCCAGCGTGTCGAACGACCAATGCCCTAGCGGACGGGGTGTATCCTCCTGCTGCATCGTCCGCTCCTTCTACCCCTAAAAAGGCATCGAGAGTACCCCTAGACATCCTCAGAGACAGCGATGATATACTGTATAGTATAGTACATAGTAGAGTACCCCTAAACTTTCTCATGTACTCAATCTCAATAAATTGGCTTTTCTACTGTCC
>NW_020189293.1:1118278-1119451 GCF_900000015.1 Plasmopara halstedii
TCCATATTTCAATACTATGTCATCCGCGTCGTGACGCTGTCATAAGATATCCCTGCCGTAATGATGTACAATATGGTCTCTCAACCATTAATAATGGGCGAGGGGATGTAAGTACTCGCTAGGCACCCAACAGTGATTTTAAATGCTGTGTATTCCAATTCTTCCTTCGAGGGATTTGAACACTCGGTGATGAAACTTGTGCTACCGCATCTTCAAAACTGTACTTATCCATGTTCGCTTTCTGTTTGAGCAAACTTATGTGTGTAAAATCGGCATATAATTGCAGTATTGCTCTTCAGCAATATAGAGCGGCATCATCCAAACAGTTATCCTAGGCCTGATCCAAACTGTTTCCCAATCCTGAAACCCAGTATCATTACGTTTTCACATAGCCCAACTCTGACAAATCTCATACACGAATGCGATCATAGAACGATGCTGTTTAATGACAAGTTAGCTATCTTTTGGTTTTGTATCTCACATAAATTATAAAAGTACATCAAATTTTAAGAGGACTCAATTCTATGTGCACTACATGAAAGATCACGTTGAATTTGGGTCGCATCACTTTCGAAAAAAAACACAAAATGCCCGAGTCTCCAAGCAAGCGACAAAAAGTGTCTGATGTGCCAATTGCATACAACTGGATTGACGGCGAGTTTGTCCGACCAAGTAACGATACATTTCTCGATGTCACGAATCCTTCAACTGGCGAGATCATTGGCAAGTGTGCACTATCTTCGGCTGAAGATGTCAAACTAGCGGTAGCCAAGGGTGAAGAAGCGATGAAAACATGGCGTTTACTGACTATCAAGGCTCGTGCAGCCATTATGTTGAAATTTCATGCTTTGATGATACAATGTCAAGGTAAGAATTTAAGATAGGAAAGTATTACTAGAAAAACTCATGATGCGCATACAGATGAGCTAGCGGATATTGTGGTGAAGGAGAATGGCAAGAATCGGACAGAAGCACTTGCCAGTGTCTTGAAGGGTAATGAGACGGTTGAATATGCATGTAGTTTACCGCAGTTAGTACAGGGACGTACGCTGCAAGTGTCGAGAGGCATCACATGCCAAGATGTGCGTGATCCATTAGGGATTGTGGCTTGTATAGTACCCTTTAATTTCCCGATTATGGTTCCGATGTGGACAATTCCTATCGCATTGACAA
>NW_020189293.1:1119461-1119568 GCF_900000015.1 Plasmopara halstedii
ATTGAACGCGATCGGCGCAGTAACGTGTCACTTCCCCGACTCAGTGCATTGGGAGGCAACAGTAACAACCTCATGTCCGCAGAAGCCAGTAGTAATAGCAATATCAA
>NW_020189293.1:1119578-1119907 GCF_900000015.1 Plasmopara halstedii
TACAGCACTTTGTGGACATTGTGAATATAGTATTGACTTAAAAAAGTCTATGAATCTCGTGGTATAGTTACTACGCGAATACACGTGCGAACTGGGTGGCGATTTCTTAACACACGCGCTTGCAGACGTCATTAACGAGTTGTGGCTCAATGCAGACGGGTACGAAGTGAATCCGCGCTATCTTCAGCCGCAGGACGATCTCTATGCGAATCAACAGCGGTTGGAAGCGCTAGCCGAGCGCACGCTGGACCATATTTTCAGTGCAACATCGCTCTTTCCTTACCAAGTTGCTAAAATTTATCGTGTGCTGGAGCTAGAAATGATGCGAC
>NW_020189293.1:1119917-1120041 GCF_900000015.1 Plasmopara halstedii
GATACAATCAGCTGATTGCAACCCACTGCAAAGTGGCTTGAGATGCAGCAACACGGTCTATGGGCCCTTGCTGTTTTGAACAGAGTTAAGATTGAGGAGCGTCATGATTGACAATATCGGGCAA
>NW_020189293.1:1120051-1133255 GCF_900000015.1 Plasmopara halstedii
ACGAGCTACCCTTTTTGACAAGCATTGGCTACACATCAGTGATATACAGTTCCATGCACAGGGTTGCGCGACACTATGGATTAGGTACGTCGCGATGTAGACGACCTTTGTCAGCATTGCTTTAAGAGTAAGGAGAGCGCACTTTCACGTCAGCCGTCTAGAGAACCGACAGCTCTATCAGGGCTGTTTTCAGCAACCAGTGGAGTGTTAGGATCCCCCATAGGCATAAGACTGGTTAAGATTTGAGGATCTTCTTCAGCAAAAATGTCTTGATTTCGTTCTTTGCTGACGATCTCGCTCACACTAGACGTCTAGCTCCCTCGATACGAGTCAGGGTTGTCCATCACATAATGCTTCTTTATAGTGAAAAAGGATTTACCTAAAGGTGAATAAGACTCCTTGTCGTTGGTTGCTCAGCTGTCTCATCGATACAAGCGGGGCGTTGCAGCAATGGGTCGCTTCTTCGACGCTGTCGATATGCACTGAATAATTTAAAGTTCAGCATGAGGTGACGATTTCCGCTTCGCTGAAGTTAGAATCCTTTAGACGGATGAGATGGCGCGTTACCTCACAAAGTGCGCAGACTGAATCATATACCAGTTAGATTTTGATAGCTTCTAATACCTAAGAATCGTTCTCATGGCAATTCGCTGTTGTTCCAATCACAGATATGACTCCTGAACAATGATGATCGATAGCTTTCGCAAAACAGTTTTCGCACCCATTTCGCTCTGGTAAGCGCTCATATATAGGCGTGAAATAGCCCCACACCAGTGAGGCGATCGACTCCGAACACTTTATAGTTGTGATCGTCACGTGATTAGGACAGGGACTGGCAATACCTTCCCTTTTCAGTAAAGCAAGTTAGACTTCATTAGCAAGATCCACTACATAAAGTATATGCGAAAAATTGGCGGAGGGAGTGTCGAAACACTTTCCGTAGATGGAAAAAGTACTGAATTACGCTGAGCACAGTAAAGACTCCTCTTGTCTGGAACAGCTTAGCCGTATAATTTTATTCGATGATGAAGGTATTTGGACCTAGCTCGGAGTGTCAGTGGAACAGCTTTCATTAGAGAACACCTCGACATCCTCTCAACTTTCTTTACGTTTGTCGGTCATGAAGACTGCGCTGATTCGGGTTCTAACTATTATGTCTAAGTTGATGCAAAGAAGCGAATATTCTTTTCAAGAACGCCCAGACGAGCAGGCACGGTAAATTGCCTAGAGTGGAGCAACACTCCAGGTGCAGTCACTTTTGCGCAATGTCTCAACAAGACAGACAAAGTTTGAACTTCAGTGCGGTCCAAGTCTCGATAAGAAGAGAATATTGAGGTTAGAGAAGTTAAATCTTGTGCCTTTTATTGTATTTAATCTGGTGTAATTGTGAATGCTTATGAGCGAGAATATGGGTGAACAAAACGATTGTGGAACTCCGAATAGGAGGAGTCTAAGGTACAGCTAGCCGTAAGTGCGAAAAAAACGATATGTTCATCGTGAGAAAGAAGTTTGAATAGAATCAGTAGTTTTGTATATATACTCTTGAAGTAGCAAACCTAGCAATGGTAGAGGCTTCCGGTTCTGCTCTTGAGTGAAGCTTTCAAATCCATCCTGTATGCGTTCGTTAGCACAGACATAGAGAGTTTGTGCACATTGCCCGGCAACTCCATTGCAGAGTATGTACCGATTAGTGCGGTGCGTATCTCATGCAGTTGCCATGCACCTCGCACAGAGAAAGCTTTGACTCAAAAACAAAGTTCTCCTGTACGGCGCATGAAGATTGGATTCGTAAGCTTCACCCCGCAGGAGAACCGATAGTATCCAAAATATCTTGTTTGCGTTTCTGCTTCAAGAAATTACATCATCTTAAATTTAAACTGTTGCTGAGTTTATCTGCCTACGATATTCGATGAAAGCTATACACGACGCCTAACGTTTGTGAACTGGAATCGCTCTCATCAGTGTCAGTGCGCTGTTCTTTTTCGATTTTGGCACACTATTGTATGATGTGTGCACAATGACACGGCACACACCGCTAGATGAATTGAAAGTGAATCGTCAACTAGATTTGCAGAGTGATTGATTGGTGTTTCGAGTGGTGAAAGGCATGGAATCAAGACATTAGAGCGCGTGCCATCGAAAATAATTTTGAAGATGCACAGTTAAAAGTTATTATATATTCTGCTACACATTTACATTGCTTGAATCAGCTGATGTACTCTTTATGTTTTATTCTGATTTTTCGTTGTACACCGAGGTCGAATTGTAGGGCTGTGAGTGCATGTTTGACTTAGTTGATTGTTTTGGATCGGTGGAAACTTATGAAGGAGCACACGTTGTTTTCCTTCGTCAATCTCGGTACCCCGTTTGGGTATACGAATTCTTGTTCTTGATGGATTTTGAACCTGTGATCACTGTGCCCAGGGGGACGGACCAATTTCAGTCACTGGAAACATCCCCTAGTAACTATTTTCAGTCATGACACATTACAGTATCCGATACCTATGCGTGGTTTTCAATTAAGGTTATTGAATAGGAACAGAAATAATCTTCGAATTTTACAGTTGCAGATAACGAATTTCTGGCATAAGAGATTCACATAACACAAATACACATTGTTTTTAGCAAGAATTAATGGTTAATGTGGATAACGACCCTATCGTTTGCGTCATGTAAGTAGTCTTAAGATTGCACAATGTAGTGCGTGCCGACCGACAAGGGGCTGTCAAGAGCTGCATGTGCAATTTCTTTGGCAGCACGAACAGCATTGCGTAGTCCAGCAGTCTCGCGAGTGATACGGCACTCATGATACAATCTGTCGGCCTTGATTTCTAAAAGCTTAAGCTTCTCCACTGCGCTTTTCATGCCAGTGATCGTGCGAATAGGACCTACAGAATCCCACATAATGCGTTGAGTTGCCAACAGAACTTCCTCAATCTCGTTAGAGGAAGGAGTCCGAAAACCATTCAGATGAGCAAACGGGTCCTTCTGCATCACAGCGCATTTAACGCCAGATGAGTTAGTGCGCTTCACGAAATCATCGGCAGAGCTGCAACCCCATACAAGTCCTTCTAGTAACGAGGTTGAGGCCAATCGGTTAGCTCCATGGAGTCCGGTGCAGCTCACCTCACCAGCAGCGTATAGACCTGGAACAGATGTACGACCGTGTAGATCGACCTCCACACCGCCACAATGGTAGTGTGCTGCAGGAACCACAGGCATAAAATCCGTAGTCATGTCAATACCGCGGTCAAGACAGTGCTGGTAAATGGTCGGAAAGCGGCTTTTAATCCAATCAGCGTTTTCGTGAGTAATATCAAGATACATGCATGGCTCGTCTTGCTTTTCCATTTCGGCCAAGATGAGACGCGCCACGACATCCCGTGGTGCAAGCTCACCATCTGGATGGTAATCTTTTGCAAAAGCGTGTCCGCTTTTGTTGCGCAAAATGGCACCTTCGCCTCTTAGAGCCTCGGTTAGCAAGAAGCGACGCTCATCTGGAATATATAACGTAGTTGGGTGAAACTGCACGTATTGCATATTTTTGAGCTTGGCTCCTGCACGAGCGGCCAAAGCGATTCCTTCTCCACGTGCACCTTCCGGGTTCGACGTGTTCTTGTACACGTCTCCTACACCACCAGTGGCTAGAAGCGTGAATGGCGCACGATAGTACTCCAACTTCCCTTGGGTAGATATTGTCAAAGCACCAACACATTCGCCGGCTTCATTCGTGACAAGCTCAAAAGCACTGCGACCCATGAGCAGCACAATATTAGGATGGTCTCGAACCGCCTGTATCATGCTAGTGGAGATAGCACGGCCGGTGTGGTCGGCTTTGTACAGTATACGCGCACGATTGTGTGATGCTTCTAGCGTTAGTGCAAGTCCACCATCATCATTGCGTGTAAACGGAACTTTCGCGACATCCAATAGCAGTTCTTCGACGCGTTCGGGGCCTTCAATAGCCAGTTTTTGAACAGCAATATCGTCGCACACACCAGCACCAGCACGATGAACGTCAGAGGATAAGAGAGCGGGCGTATCGTCCCCACTTTTGTATATGATACCACCTTGAGCATAATAAGTTGCACAGTTATTCGGGTCTTCAGCCGCAGACACAATAGTCACCTTTACTCCTTTATTTGCAAGGCGTAATGCAGCTGCATTCCCAGCCACACCACAACCGAGGATCAACGCTTCACAATTGATTGTGTCATACGTGGCACTATTCGAGGTTGCAAGTCGATACAATGTGCTGCCATTCAATTGGTGGAGAGGTATGGCAGATTTGACCTTGGTACACGATTCAGGAGTGATAAAAGGCGCTCGGTTAACTAGATGGGCATAAAGTTCGAGCTGAGTCATGATGATAAAATTTCTTGTTTCAGTACACAGCAGCGCCTAGTGGGTGGCAGTGTACACGGCGTACTTTTTGTTGAAAGTCCAGGAGCTCTTCACGGACATTCAAAGAGGGAAATCGAGGGGCCGGACACTTGTGTATTGAACGGGTGAGCGGACTTGGTGTTAGGAAGCAGCTTCAAAAAGGTAAAGGAGCTTGAGATGCGCGCGGAGTGGCAAATTGTGTAATGAACTGATTGCGATACCTATCTCTTTCATCTGGTAACGCGATCAGAGGGTGGGTGTGGGAGAGGGTTATCTGGATAGCTATCGAGATTTGCAGATATCTTCTGTGGAAGGAACTATATAGGCGTTTAGTATGAGCAGATGTATTTGTTTTCGAAAAGAGCCAGCTTACCGAAACTTTGGGTAATTCACATCGTGTTTCTGTGAAATTTCGCTTTCGCCAATAGCAATATTCAGGAAATTTTCAAGAATTACCTATTACAGTGCTGAAGCGATTAAAATTGTAACAGGTAATTCACCCATGAATACCCACACAATTATGGCACTGAAGGGACCACAGCCCAGCACTCTCAAGACAGAGCAATTACATCTACCTCTGTTTCCGTGAGGAGTAGTACATACGCGACATTCGTCTTGGAAGAATAGATTCGATAAAAAGGCTACTTTCTCTGGAACGACGCAATCGTTTAAAACTGCATAGCTTATCTGCCATCATTTAAATAAATATAATAACTGCTTGTACTATTTATATGGTCAAGTAGAAAATAAAGATGATTCTGTATAAGTATGGGTTGTGCAGTTTACATTTAAGTTGCTGCAGCAATCAATGTGTGTGCCCAACATATGCCATTGAATTTGTTCGAAGTTCTTTTATACGCACAGAACATGTAGAACTGTGCTCAAGAAGAAGGGCCAGGATGAGACATTTAATGATTGATACTAAAATGCATCCTAATGTATAGTGAATGCCGGGTACGATGTTCAACATCATAAACCAATCGCGCAATTACTCATGTTTTAGAGAGTTCTAGAATTTAACAATCATGGGCACGCAGTGCTGATTTCAAAATGGACGATCCCGACGAATATGTCGTGCTGATTATCCATTACATGAAAAATTGATTTGCTTTGCACATGAATCTCGACAAACAGCATGTACAAAGTCAAAAAAAGTTGCTGTTTGCTGTATACGAACTGACATTCTTCTAGTCGTGGATGAGAATTGGGATGCATGAAAAGAGCGCAAGTCGAGAAATTTGTCAAGTTGTCGACAAATGTTTTGATACTAGTTTAAAACTCGAGATATTAACATAGACCCAGGCGTGAGCTTCAGTCCGTTTCACTCCACAAGTTTTGCTTAATGAAATTTAAAACAAGGAAACAGTTTCCCACCCAGCACAGCAAGCAAAGGTCAAACGTTCGTTCGCCTCTAGGTCAAAGCAAATGCACTTTGATTGCTTCACTCATAGCATATTAGCCAAGTGCTCCCGGTATTGCGGGGCATCATGAATTACATTCCCTTGTTTCACCTCGCTCCTCTACTCTATCTGCTCGTATACTGCTGATAAATTGATTACGTTGCTGCTATTGAATAACGTGCACTTTTCAGAAAGGACAATCGTGCCGAAACGAACATGTACGAACACACCTGCATGCAAGCGATTGAGCAAAGGGGAATCTGATTTTATTGATGACCGATTTCGAGAGGCATGCTATCATTTTATGCCACCCTTCAATATTCAAGCGACCGATTCATTAAGAGGCCCGTTTACAAACCGTTCGAAAATCAGATGTGAAATCTGGGCATGCTGACAGCTTTGAAGTACTGGCACAGCTACTAGAGATGTCACAGCAAATTTTGCTGGTCACTAGTGGGCTACTGTCGCGTTTGAACATGGAGGAGACATGCAGACCTAACACGAACCACTTTAGATGACACGTTTGAAAGCCGCAAATTCATCTCTGAGCTTTACTTCTATCAACTTTTGACAACTGATAAAGCTGCTTTCGATACTGCCGTGATAGACATTAAAATGATTATCTTGCCGTCTGTCACAACAAACATACAAAGCTATTTCCCAGAACTGGCACAACAAACACACATTTACTGCGAATGTTAAACTGACGACCCTTTTGCTGAACAAAGTGTATTGTTGGAATATGCTGCAAGTATATAAAGAATGTGCATGCATTGTATTAAATTCCCTCCTTGACTCGTTTTGGTCTTCGTTACAAGTGACTCTGTCTTTCGTCTGAAAAAACGTCGAGAAACCGGCACAATGGTCAGTCACAAATTATAAATTTGAATTTTCGGCATGATACAAGTGCTGTAATATTAATGGTTTATTCTGAATTTTAAATTAATGATTCAAGATGATTGTAACTATGAAAGTGTAAGAAAAGTAATAAGCGCTCATTCAAATCATAAAAAAATATGTGCGAGCGCACTTGCAGTTGGGGTTACACCTAACATAGAAACCAAGAGCTGATTTTTTTTCGGCTCAGACGGGGAAGTATAAAAATTTGAGCATACAACGATTACAAATCAACTCGTACAATTTTTCTGGCAATACACTTGGACAGTTAAAGGAGGAAGCATACGAACTTCCTTAAATGAAAGGATTGTACGATCTAAGGTTTTCGTAAGAGTTGGCGTTCAGTAAGCGTAAGCACATGTTGGAGGTCCATGGACTTTCAAATCCGCGGTAAAGAGATGTGAAGGATCAGCAATGTTCAAACAATTGAAGTCGTAGAGAGCCGGTGACTATTGCTGATGTAATGACATTTGATGTCACAAGAGGTTAAATGGTGTAGTGTAGGCTTTTGACAATCTTAAATTATATTTAAGTCAGAAATGCGAATTATAAATGTCAGTTTTTCAAAACATAACCTTCAGAATAGACTAGACATGAATGCAAGCTCGTTCGTATTCTACAACGTCGAGACATCTCATATTCGATACTTGTTTTGAATATCTTCAGCGATCCTACACAACCGACCGTCTCCACTTTCAATCTCGCTCTCACATATTCTTTTGGATTGTCAGTGACATGCTCAGTAGATTCTATCCAGTGATGCCTGGTATTGCCGCTGTGGCTGTAATATTTGTTATTTACTTCACCGTCGTACCCACCAAGCCACTGACACTTGAAAACGACCTAACTAAAGACAAAAAAGACAATAAAGTCAAAATGAAGCGCGTCCGATACCTTCCTTCGAAAATTCCGATCATAGGTAACACATTGGAACTACTGAGCAACTCGAGACGAATGCACGACTGGATTACCGACCAAATCGTACGATTTGCCGGTGAGCCATTCCTTCTTAGTCTACCAGGCAAGGACGATATGATGTTTATTGCGAAACCAGAGCATATCGAACAGGTGCTCAAGACGCAATTTGACAACTTTCCCAAGAGCCAGCACATTCACGACGTTTTCTTTGATTTGCTAGGCGATAGCATAGTCACTACCAATGGCGAGACATGGAAGCGTCAGCGTCGGGTGCTTGTAAACCTCTTTAGCGCTCGCGCGCTTCGCGAGCACATGACGCCAATCTCACTGAAATATTTAGCTCAATTACATCATATTTTTGAGATTGCAGAAGCATCCAAGACAACGATAGATGTATTTGGATTGATGCATCGTTACACGCTCGATGTGTTTGCAGAAATCGGTTTTGGTACTGAGATGAAGCTACTTGAAGGCCGCTTCGAACCATTTGCCAAAGCGATCGAGGATTCTCAATATATTGTGTCGGCCCGTTTCAAACAACTTGATGCACTCTGGAAAATTAAGCGCTGGCTTAATATCGACAGTGAGAAAAAGTTGCGTCATGCTATTCAAATTATTGACGAGCACATTATGCAAATCGTGTCTGGAGCGATCCAGCGCCGTCAAGAGCGTCAGGAAGCCAAATCAACAGGCAATGACGTCAAGTCTATCGACAGAGATATAGTATCAATCATTTTAGAGACAATTGAGACTAACAATGATATCATTGACCCCGTCGAGGTACGCAACATTGCGGTAGCAGCGCTAATCGCTGGTCGCGACACTACAGCAGATGCTTTAAGCTGGTTATTTTACATGCTAAGCGAGAATCCTAGCGTTGAGGCCAAACTGCGCTTCGAGTTACTGAAGCATATGCCAAATCTTGCCACAGATACAAAGCACGTTCCTTCCGTGGAGGAGCTGAATCAGGTACCATTTCTCGAAGCAACAATTCGGGAATTGCTTAGGCTTATGCCTGTTGGTCCGATAATTGCCACACATTGTGTCCGTGACACTGTCTTTCCAGATGGCACGTTTGTACCAAAGAAAACGGATATTGGTATTGCATTCTATACGACTGGTCGCCTCACTAGCGTCTGGGGTGAAGACGCCTTACATTTTAAACCAGAGCGTTTTCTCGATGCGGAGACGGGCGATGTTTTAAAAGTATCTTCGTCCAAATTTTGTGCATTCAGTGCTGGTCCACGCACCTGCGTGGGGCGTAATTTGGCTTACCTTGAAATGAAGATTGTCATTGCCACCATCGTGAGCCGCTTCCACCTTGTGCGACAACCCGACCAGCCAAAGCCTATGTATACACAGGGAATTACGTTAGGCATGCAGGCCCCACTCTTCATGCGGGTTGAGGCGGTCACAAACTAGAGAAAGCGGTTAAGTTGGTATCAGTGCAGCCATTACCTTAAACAGGTCTATCGGCCAAGGTCGAAAAATTAAAGTCGTTGGAAAGTGCAGGTGTGCAATGTGCAGGTACGCGATATGAATACTGGCACTGTACAAAAGATTGATCGTTTAGTTCAATAGTAAAAAGAAAGCCGGATCCTAATCCTTAAGAAAATTTCACGACATTTACCTGAATCAGTAGCAGAAGCTTTGTCATTACAGAATGTTGCAATTCACCGTCAAGTCTTCTGTATTACCAAGTCTCATCACAGCAGCAGTGCTCGTGACGCTCTGCTGGTCTAAAATCAAAAGTAATGACAAGGTCAAACGCGCTATCACCCTGCCAGGCACTCTTCCCATTCTTGGAAATGCCTTTGTACTGGCTGCCAATGCACCGCGGATGCACGACTGGATAGCTGAGCAGTTTGCAACCACGAACGGTGAAGCATTTATTATTAAACTACCTGGAAAGGATGACATGATTTTTATCGCAAAGCCTGAACACCTCGAAACTGTACTGAAAACCCAGTTTGAAAGCTTTCCAAAAAGTCAGTACATTCATGATGTGTATAATGATGTGCTTGGTGATGGCATTGTTTTGAGCAATGGCGAGAAGTGGAAGCGGCAGCGCAACGTTGTCGCCGGTCTTTTCAGCGCTCGTGCATTGATCGACCACATGGTTCCGATTGTGCAGAAATATACTATACAGCTCGTCGATATCTTGTCACCCATCGCAGCTACAAGCACTCCGCTTGATATGTTTGATCTGCTGCTTCGGTATACGTTCGATGTTTTTGGAGAGATTGGCTTCGGAACAACAATGAACTCGATGAATGGAGCGTTCCAACCATTTGCTCAAGCAATGGATGAGGTGCAGTTTCTTGCGGGCAAACGTTTTAAACAGCCCATGTGGTACTGGAAACTGCGTCGCTGGCTTAACATCGGCGACGAGAAAAAGATCAAAGAAAACGTACGTGTGATTGACGAACATTTGATGGGAATCATTGCTAATGCTATCGAGCGCCGTCGTCATCGTGTTGAAGAGCAAAAGGCTGGCCGACCAGTCGCTCAGGCTGATAAGGATATTGTGTCTATTGTGCTTGCCAACATGGAATCCAGCGGAAGGCCTGTGGACCCCGTCGAGGTGCGAAACATTGCTATCGCATCAATTATCGCTGGTCGCGATACAACCGCCGAATGTATGGCATGGCTCTTTCACATGTTTAGTCAAAATCCGAATGCTGAGGTGCGATTGCGTTCAGAACTGTTTACCAAAATTCCAAAGCTTCGTACGGACAAACACTACATCCCAACAGTGACTGACGTTAACAGTGTACCATACCTAGAAGCTTGTATTCGTGAGCTGCTACGGTTGTACCCGTCTGCACCGCTGATCACCACTCACTGTATCAAAGACACCGTGTTTCCAGACGGCACGTTTGTACCTGCAAATACGGATATTGGCATTGCAATCTTCTCTTGCGGACGATTGACCAGCGTTTGGGGCGACGATGCTTTAGATTTTAAGCCAGAGCGATTTATCGACAGCCTTACTGGTGAAATCATCCCGATGAGTGCGACAAAGTTCGCAGCCTTCAGTGCTGGTCCACGTATCTGCGTCGGTCAGACTTTAGCATTTATCGAAACCAAAATTGTTATTGCTAACATCGTCGCTCGTTTCACAATGAAACCGGAACCAGGTCAGAATGTCACGTACACGGAAGGCATTTCGTTAAGCATGATGGACCCGCTTATGATGCGTATCAAGCCAATTGACACCGAGGTCATAATTCCGTTTGCATAAAGATTCATAAGTAACGTTGTTTGAAATCTGGCACAAAAGGTTAGCCTTCGAACTTAAAATGTATTTCTATTTTTGTAGAAATAGAAAACGGCTGTCAGAGCCGTTACTTTGCACGACGTTATGTATCAAATTCGAGATATGGTCTCGTTTTAGACATGACGTGAATGATGAACCTAATGTACGACAGCCAAAATCGACAAGCTGCGTAGCGCTCTTGGTCTAAATGATAGCATTACAAGCCATCTCGCGCCGCTTAGATTTCTTTTATTTTGGCTTTAAGGTCATATGGCAATGTAGGTGTGCGGAGTTGCTGCATTAAGATAAGGTTAACGGACAATCGACAGTAGACATGACATTCAAATTGATCAAGTTGGGCTTTATTGCTTTGCTGTGATTGCACCTCAATTCATGCATCGCGACTTGCAATTTTCAAGCTAAGACAGCATCTTTTACATGTCAATATGAAGTAATAAGCAAAAAGAGTTTTTATTTCTGAATACAATTTATGTGAACCCTGGGAAACGTCGCGATCTAGACAGCAATGCTACTACCATTGCTAAACGTATTGCTTGTGACAACAGCTGCTGATTCGTATGATGCTGCAGTGGAAGACTTGGCCACTTCAGCCGTCTTTGTTTCTCTAGATATCGATGAGACCAGCATCGCCGCCGGCATTGAGCATTCGTGCGCAATTTATACGCAGTCATACGACGACGTGGGCGGCCGTGTGGTTTGCTGGGGTGTCAACAATGGTGGACAAAGCTCACCGCCAGCCGGTAAATTTATTCAAGTCAGTAGTGGTCGACTGCATTCGTGTGGTATTCGTATAGATGAGACAGTCGAATGCTGGGGCTCAGGTGCACCAGTGGTAAAACCTGAGGGAATGTTCGAGCAAGTCAGCAGTGGTGACTTTCACTCATGTGGTATAATGAAGGATCAGACAGTGCATTGCTGGGGTACGTCACCTGTAATCAAAAGGAACTATAAGATAAGTGAATATTTTGGAGTGATGGCGTTCTAGGCACAGCTGTGGGAGGCATCTCGAACCCCCCGAGTGGTAAATTCGTGCAAGTAAGCTGCGGCAAAGACTTTTCTTGTGCAATCGCTATAGATGGTAGGGTGATATGCTGGGGTGAGAACGGATATGTAAGAAGTTTGGCCTTTTTCAAATGCTTATTAGAAATTCACGAGTTTGACATCACAGGGACAGCTCAATGTAGATCCAAACACTCGCTTCCGACAAATTTCGGCGTCGCCAGGTGACTTTGTTTGTGGTGTTACCGAGGACAATACGTTGTCATGCTGGGGGGATAATCATCGCAACCAGGCGAGTCCACCAAGAGACTTGAAATTCACATTAGTGAGTACCAGTCGGCTTGCCGCATGTGGACTGAAGGTACAAATGATTATATGAATGATCGTTTGTGCACGAAGAAGTAAAGTTTTCCCATTCTGCAGATGGACAAGACCGTGGTATGCTGGGGTATGCGCTCAGGTGTAACTGCAGCACCAACAGATGTGCAATTTGATGAACTTAGCTTGGGCTGGAATCACGGTTGCGCCATTCGTTTTGACGATGGCGGCGTTCAGTGCTGGGGGGATCGCGGAAGCAACCGTTTAGAAATTCCTGGTGAACTTTTATGATTAGGAGATAATACACTATAAAATCGAGGTCGCCGTGGTATCGTATCATGAATTAGGCATAAGTTTTTCTGTAAATGCTTATTAAATCAAATTCTGAGTGCAAAAAGTGATAAACATACTGAGTACATATAATAAATTATTTGCCACGAAACACCAAATTTGTTGCTCCAGAATATTTGTGAGAATCATTTGCATTTTCATTGCAGATTTACCAGCACATCTACTTCTAGTGATTTTAAATTTCTGCTTTGGATTACCAGTGGAAGTGGGTGAATCGGTTTATAAAAGTCATTTTATTATTAGAATAATGTTACTTACAATAGATAAAGCTTGGAGGTGTAAATTTGAATGTATTTGGCTCTGATTTAGGAAAGCTGGAGAATTGGGCATTACACTTCTGTAATCACAGATAATGTCCAACTGACAAATGCAGGGTCGCTTTCTATTTTAACGCTATCTCCTTGAAAGTGTAATGACTGTATATACAGCAATGAGTGATGTGGAATTTATGGTGTGAACGTTATGTCTAAGTTCCAAATAACCAATCACAGAAGATATCAACGCGAACACCGACATCGCTGATACAAATCGAGGCAAGTCTGCATGAGCTCAAGGTAGAGCCGTTGCCACAATGTTCCTGAACTTTTGTTTTGAATCCGGTGGCTTCAAAGCGATTACTGATCTGAGCGATTTGTCTGACCAAGACGACAAGACGCTG
>NW_020189293.1:1133265-1170994 GCF_900000015.1 Plasmopara halstedii
AGTTCCTAATCAGTATTTGATGAAGAGAGAGAATACCCGCATCTCAAACAATCAAACCCAAATGCCAATTATGACCCGGAACAACATCCATCTCTGGCTTTTCGATAGAAGAGGCAGCATTGCCGGTCTTTCCATCAGCAAGTTTTAAAAACCGAGTGGAGCTACTTGTCTTTGCCGGTGTAGCTTCTTACCGGAGGTTGGTCAGTAGCTAAATTAGCTGTCTCATCGAGAAGAGTGGGTCTGTTAGCAGCAAGTACTGGTTGTGATTAGACCCCACCATGCCTGCCTTAGACAAAGCAACGAATGACGCTCTGGTCGGTCGTTTGCTTCACTGGAGGTGGTTTAATTAAGCTTTTAGACAGGTGAGGCGACGTATCTTCATCAAGCAGCACCTGAATAGAATAAAATACGATTCGGCACCTTCGCGTCTATTCAAGACGAAAAACAATTTTCCTTAATATTTTTGACCAATACTCCGCCTAGAGTTCTGCATTTTCGCCTTCGGAATATTTGCTGCAATGCCCTTTTCTCTCTATCGTTCTGCTACAGAACTACGATACCACGCACAAAGAAAACTACGCAATCATCAAAGACCGTCCTTCTAAGAAATTTAGAAGAGAATAGCGGATATTGATATGACCCCGACATATCAAACGTTTTCTCAGGTGAACGGTAACATTATTTGAAGCTGTGAAGCACTCTAATATTTAGTAAATAATTAGCATATAATTCTCGTCCTGGTTGTGGATTGGTTATAATCATGCTAGAAATTACCATCTTGCAATATTCAAGAGAAGAACGCCCGACAGGCCATGCTGTCGTCCGTGGACTTGTCTGATTCCAATCGCTCATCTCATCCACCATCTCATCAAATCTCAGACTCTGAATTACACTCTAGTGCTAAGAAAATGCACTACACAGCGCCGCCTCCACGGTCTTCTAGTACGTCTTTACCGACATAATTCCCCATAAAATATCATTTCTAATCTTACTTATCAACGCAGCTGGCCGGACGAAAACTGAGCAAGTTGTGCTCGAATTTCTGTACAAAGCGGCAGAGTTAATTGTTCAAAGTCGCGTGAACTTCCACACCGAACCAGATTTACGTCGTGGCAGTCGTCGAGCTCGATTTAATCTCGATATTGAGGAGGTCCAAGTCGTTCGAGATGCTATGACTGCTTGGAAGAAAGATGTCACTTTACCGCTAGCTATTGATATATTCTGGGATGCAGGTAGTCATAAAGTTTTGCTTGAGCGCTGGAGTGTCACTTTTGCAGTAGATGAAGAGAGTTCAACTGCTCATATGAGCTCGACACATGATGTGATTCAGCAATTAAAAGAGGTGTGCAAGAGAATCAGTGTTTTGCTACGTGCGCTCTTTTCATTCATGCGACAGCTTCCAGCGCACCGTCTTTTCACACAATCCTATCCTTCCATGCTCAGCTACACAATGCACGCTACACCAACAAGTGAAGCAATGCGCGTTGCGTTTGAAACGCAGCATGTTGCTACAAGCGGATACTCATTCATTCCTATTGTGACTCCATTCGGGGTGTTGAAAGTAGCTGCAGTCTATCGACGTGATTGTGATCAATTTACACAGAAACAAGGACTCGTGGCACCGTCACGAATTTTGCAAGATAACTTTATCATACAGGATTACGTACCTGAATTTCCAGACTTAGCGTCTGCGAGCGCACCTGTCACGAGCGCAGCGATGAAGAATCCACCCTTGCGAAATATGAATTCGCACACTGGCTCGTTTGTACCAGTGAGTGATGCAGAGATACTGAGTGAGGATATCAAAACTCAGCATCGTCGATCATCTCCTCTCTCAATTCCAGCGTCCGCACAGCAGCAATCGAGCACAGATGATTCAAATGACAGCCAAAGAGACGATGAGTTGCAAACACAAATAGGAATGTCAAAGCCGATGGCTATCCCTCGTGTGAGTAGTAAAGGCGGTATCGCTGTTGCTGCTAATCGAGATATGGATGCAGTCATTAAGCATGCACATTCTTATGGAGGTGAAAACGAACTACGTCTTCGAAATTCCGTCACAAATCCGAATGTGGCAGCAGCACCGTATGGATACGGAAATGTCACGATCGAACGAGACCATGAACGCTCATCGTCACCTTCTCTTGCATTTCAGCACCGACAACAACTACTATGGGAGGGACATGGTGATCGTCATGATAATGCGACCGAACTACATTCATCTCAGCGATCATCTGATGATGGTATCCATCTTGACACAAGCACAAGTACTGCAGCCTATCATTGTATGCCGACGCCACCTCGTCATCCGAAGACAGTCGCGTCACTTAGACATAACTCTCCAGCACTCATGCGTAAATTGTCTTCTGAGCACAACCCTGCCACAGGATCGTTCGAACGATTTTCCCTTGATAGTGGTTCGTCCCCGCAACTACAGCAGCAAAGTGTTCCACGTCGAAAAACGTCGTTTAGTGGTGCATTTATCTCGGATAGCTTTGAATCCATTTCCTTTACAACCCTTGCAGGGGGAATTGAGCGTTCTCAACAATCAGAAAACAATAAATCTGCAACGATAGCCGCTACAGAGGCGACAGCGATTTCAATGAATTTACGGACAATGCCCCATGCACCTGCGGAAAATTTAACCGCTGTAACGGTAAGCCCGCCATTTCAAGCAAATCCTAGTGAATTACTGTCCGTTTCTCCGGGTTATGTGTATACCAAGAGTCAGCTACGTTCCAACTCGAGTAATTTGCCGACATTTGTCACGACAGATCGATTTCAGCGGGCTGTATACGATAAAAAGAATTCATCACCCGCAAGAATAGTTGCTATAGAACACCGCAATTTTTCGCCTGACTTTGGAAACAGTGGTGTCACCACGTGGGGATTTTCACCAGATACTCCTGATTCCTTCGGTTTTGCGCTCTCAAGTGATAGCAGTTCGTCTGTTCGTCCGTCGTTTTCGCATGGTAGCGCTGATGAAATAGAAGATCAACATGGTGATTTGGATCCCTTAAATCTGCCTTTTGTGATCAGTGATGGGTTATCAAGCGCTACTACGACCGTCGATTCAGTCTCAACAGAACATGGTAGCACATTGAGCCCGTCGTTGAATACTGCATCGGTTGGAAACTTTCTTCATCAATTGAAGAACGCACCGCGCTTAAGCAAGTCTTTGTCTACACTCGCACCACTCAATTCACCAGGAAAAACAGGGAAAGTCTTTGACACAAAGCATGAAGCTGCACTGGCCTCTATGTTTGACGATGAATTAGCAAATTATCGTAATTTGCGCGATGAGTTAGCGCGATTGCTTTAGATTGTCATTTTACAAGAAAAAGCTGAATGGATCTCTTTCACTTTTATTTCACAACCAAGCAAAGCTATCGTTAATAGTTACAAGGCTCTCAACTTGGTCGTTTTTGATAGTTTACACACGCGATGCTTCAATCTAGTGAGACATAATGTTGTCATATCTTTCCTCTTTGGTATGATTTGATTTTCCTTGTAGTCTTCTACAAATATAAGTCCGCAACTACAGATATTAATGCTCTAACTCTAAAGATTTGTAACAATTTACTGCTCGCTGACATGAAAGTGAGTGCTTTGGAGCTTTGCGAAAAATTTTGTGAATTTGTAAGGTTTATCGAGAATTTCTGACTTTCGATGTAACACATATGACACATTTGTGCAATTGTACAAAACATAATGTAAATTTGTAAATGCAGTGTAAACAGCTTTTATCATCGAATACAGTAATCAGTATTAGTTTGATTATCCAAATATGTCACTTTCGATATGAAGACTAAAACTTCACTCCCAATATACGCTTGCTTTGATAAGTACAGCTGTAGATTAGATATTGCGCGGATGTCGCTTCAATGCACCAACGGTGAGATTGATGCTGTCAGTGTAAAGTTGGCTCGCCTTCGTGTCGACAATTTTCAGTTGAAGATGCTTTGTGTTATCTCATCATGGCTCAACCTACCCGGCCTTGACTAAATATTAAACATTGCTGCATTCCACTGAATTTATACCTGGTGTTCCTTTTACGAGTTGCCATCCCGAAGTCGGCTATAGACTGAACTCGATTGTTCGGTATCGGGCTCGAATCCACATTACAAATAGTAAGAACCAGAAGTTTAGAATACCATCAAAGCGATCCTTGTTTACTCGGTATGTGAGGCTGCCGCTTGCCTAAACTAGGTCGTGATATCGCGCGCAGCACATGCTTCAGTAGGTTTGGAAGCCTCTTAGTCGCTTGCAAAGTAATTTACCTGCATTCAAAAGGGCGCAGAAAAAGTTGCTCTTGCCAATTATCGAACCAGCGACCATTAGGGCATCGCTTAGTGCATGACCACAGCTACAGGCGGAATCTCAGGACAGCTTCATCGAGCTCAAATTTCTTCCGAATTAACTATGTGCATATACCGGTCACCAGGGTGCATGCAGCCTGGCCAAACTCATATAGCTCGTGGATTTGGTTTGAGCGGGGCTTCTGATTTTATGATGTGAAAACACATTAATCGGTGGAAGAAACCTAGAACTTAAAAACTATAGATTATCGAAAAGACCAAAACCAGTGTCGTTTTTCACCTGAATATCACTTCTTCGTGGCTTGTGACCTGCATTGCAAAGCAATGACGTCCCATATTTTCCAAAGTTTCGATGAGAAAGTGTTGAAAAGACCAAAACCTGTGTCATTTTTCACCTGACTATCACTTCTTCGTGGCTTTCTGACCTGCACTTCAACGCAATAATGTCCCATATTTCCCAAAGTATCGTCAAGAAAGGCATATGTGGGAAGCTGCATGGCTTCATGTAGTGCGGCCGTACATTTTCGAAGTTAGTGGCGCTGGGTGTGCATGCATGTATCCGAGCTAAAGTACGCCAGGGCTTATTTTATCGACGGAAAGCTAGAGCACAATTCTGATTCTTAAGGTAGGTTAAGACAGGCTCAGAGTCGACCTTAGCGTACCAACATCTCGGTAGGTGCACAATTTAAAGCGGTTTTACCGCCTTTTACCCAGAGAACGCGCGTTGTCCAGGGCTGATCGCATCCATCTCTCGGGTCGTTTTTGCCCCTTCGCGCACTGAAAGCGAGCCAATTTTTCGGTCCCCATAATTATTGCGGAGACAATGTTTTTATCGCGTTACTTCCCTCTTGGGTTTCAACTCTATCCTGACACCTAGACCGGGAGTCAGATCCTGGCCACCCATCAACCCATAGAATCCTGGTGACATTTTAGCCCTGATGGAATAGCAACGACGGTGATGTCGGCTCTGGCCGCATTCTATTGTGTTGCTCTTCAGGCCTGAGCTTCCATCGCAGCCGCCGAGACCAGAAATCGGGCTCAGGCCGCCCGTCACCCTTTCATTCTCAGGCGACGACCATCAAGCTCACTACTTCGTTCCGGTCATCTTGACCGCGGAGTTCTTGGGAAATATTCCAGCGCTGAGGGCGCGATTGAGGGAGTCTGGATGGTAATTTAGGCTTATAGGTATGACCAGCTTGACTAAAAGCATTTGCAAAACGTTAAAAATCAGAGCACAATAACTGGCGCACAAACGTTTTGGCAACTGTGCTATGTCTTTATCTCAACACACCAATATCTCCCCGACCCAACTTAGATTAGACAATGACATTTTTCTCGCTTAGAAAATCTACTTTTTATTTGAGCTCAATTTTGCCCGTCCGGAGACGGATTTAAGCTGTGATAGTGAGTGATATAACGTTAGTGTCGTATGAGTTTATTTTTCATATGTTGCGTGGCTTACGCAGGTGCACTATCTGTCTTCATTCATTATAACAAACATTCAAAGAAAGACTGGGCGATAATTATTGGATAATCGACTTGAAGCTTAGCCTGTAGACCAGTGGACCCCATACAGCTTAACCAGTTCATGATGACTGTGATACTAGTTACGGCTCGGGCTTTTTAATGACTACAGCGAAAAGCATATACAAATTTGCTTCACTGCCATGAGCCTTCTATGAGCAAAAAATCAACTTGATTGGTGCGACAAAGATCTTAATTGATCGAATATAGCTGAACATATTGATCATCAAGGCCAAATTAAAAAATATGCTAGCATTTCTTTGTCACTGGGAATCGAAATTGCAAAGTAGCGACATCGCACTTCTATTTCAAATCCCCAACAAGGTCGAAGAACAACGATTAGAATTGGAAATACTGCACAAACGAATGCAACGTAGCCAGCACTGTTGCCATCAAAAAGGTTACGCCTCAGCGACTTCAATTTATTCCTGGGCTTACATACTATGCCAGATTTGGAAGAGTTCTCGGCTTGCTAAGGAGAGGCCCGTTAATTCAAATACCATTTGGACAACGTGCAAAACTCAAAAAACGTTTATTTGTGCTAGCCACGAAAAGATGGTACACATTGAGGGTACAGGAGCGCTCGAAGTCGAGCACGGTACCGATACATTGGGATTCCTTGTGGTACCAAAACTCGAGCTCGGAGAGCTGTCGTTGAGCAAGCTTACATTGTGTAGTGGCCGGAAATTCGACAACAAAGACGCCTGACGATCGAGTAATCGCGTCTTTCGCTTATGTAGCGGGATCTGCCGAGCGGAACCCGTACTCCACACGAGGGGATAAGACCGAACGTGGATACAAGCACATGAGAGCTGCCCTGTGAGCAGACTCCAATTGCTGCTCCTGTGCCTCATCGAGACGATTGGAAATAATACCACTTCCCCTGGAAGCCGAGAGGTCGGGGAACGGACACGGTGCCCGCAAGGTTTGAGCTGGTCTCACGACGTGTTGGCGCCCTCCATCCTCGTCTTCCCATGCTGGGAAAGATGAATCCGACTCGTAATCGACTTCCTTCAACTCCTCGACGAAGGAATCCGTCGCCCGGGGCGGGCGCGTTGTGTCACACCCAGTTGCCGAGGGCTTGGGATTTGCTTCTCGTGAAGTCGCGGGCGTACTATCCGGAGATGCACCCTGTGCAGAAGAAGGGCTTTGCTCGTGGGCGCCCTAACTACCGGCGAGGCTGGGTATTTTTGCGTGTCGTAGATACAGTGCTCATAGAGCGGATAATGTTAAAAGTGTTCTTAAGAACGTAAAGCTGTATCAGACATGCGAGCCTCGTATGAGGCGACCGTTAAATGTGAATTGAGGATACTTACAATTTTGATGGGGAGAGTGTAACGAGGTTGTACGTACTCTTGTATGAAAGGACGGGTCGGACAAGATGGTGTGACCGTACATAGGTGTGGATTACACATGCTGGCATAATCACACTGTGGTGTGGCTACACCGTAAAATTAAGCCACTAATTGCTAGAGGTAATACATATTTCAATATCAATTATATTTTACTATATTAATCAGGAATACAAAGGGTTTTAGATATTGACGGCTCTGCCGCAACTAAAACAGCTAAATACAGTTATGAGCGAAGAAAACATTAAGATTTTCTGTACACTTGGAGGCAGCGAATTGGGTTTCGCTGCACTAGACCTCGTATTTCTAAAGAGCGTAAGGTCGATGGCCGAAGCTTAGCTGCCTCTAAGCAAAAAACGCTACGGCAGCCTCGCTGCACCCCAGGTAAGAGGCATGACGTCTAATCAATAAGTTGATCGGCTGCAAATATCAACGTTCAATAGCGTCGATCAGGTACGAATACGCCAAACTGCTAAGACTAGTAGACAGTACGCGGAGGCATTGTAGCTACCATATATAGATACATAGTTTATGCAATTGTGATGGGTGCATTGGTAAAAGTCATTGCACCTTCAAACGAAGCCTGGATCCCTATCTAGCCTGGTTCCTAGACTCGATATATAATTTCAATCAAGACATGGAATTCTGGAAAATTACGGGACATGGGATTCCCTGCACTTCTTTCTTGAAGAGTATCTGCGTAACATGAATGACCTCTGTCAGGTAGACGAATCGCTTTTCGCGCGGGCACTAAGCTGCAGTAGATAATCTGTAAGACATTAGAAACCCCATTATCGATAGCAATAATTTTGCTACGTGCTTCTAGTATCGACCAAGTCTCGAGATGTGACGTAAATGGGCGATTTGATATCCTAGTCTTCAGATCGTATCTCCCTCAAGGTGAGCTACGATAAATATCTATCAAAGTCCACATAATTTATCATCGGCTAGGCAGTAAAGAGCAACTATGAGCTAATTTTATATCCTTCCGAGCCCTTGGAGTTAAAATGGGATTGTAAATTGTGTAGAAAGGATAAGCTATGAAAATATACGATTTATCCTTGTCATGGTGTGGTTGTACTGCTCGATCAGCAATACCGCTTGGCGGATCCATCGTCCGGGGTAATGAAGCTTCGTGTATAAGAGGCATAAAAATATTTTTTCCCGGGAACCGGATAGTCTGTAAAATATAAGTCTTCCTTCACTCCCCCCTGCTAAAGCATTAACGAGGCTGAAAATGATTCCGTCAAAAAGTCGTGGAACTTTTTTACGTTAATGGAGGATTATCCCGACGGGATACCGAGATCCTGTTTGAAGGTTATATCCAAATAGGATAGTGTGTCATGAAAATGACTAAAATCACGAAGCCAAATTTTTCGGTTCATGGCGATTGGCCTAACTCAGAGATGCGTTTGATGTAAGGGAAAGATCTTGGTATGAGCCAGAGGTCGTGCGCTGTACGCGGAGAAGAATGTGCTGCAAAATAACATGACAAGCTGCATCATTTTCTGTACTCTTGATCTGGTCGATGGTGAGTATCGACTGATGGTAATAGACAGTAATATCCCTCTCACGTGATACCTGCTCTGAGCGGGATGCTCTGTGGTGGCTGGAAATTTCGCAAGGACTGTCTTATGCATCAGCAATTTTCGATCGTCTGGTGACACAATTAATCTGACCGTATCGTACCTATGCTCAAACCAAGTTCGACAAGATGTTTGTGTAGAACATCAGAAGTTAGATAAGTATAATCACAGAAACACACATGAGTGGTGTTTGTACGAATGTGTTTAAAGAAGATATTTGTCGATCTAGACAAGTGTTCTTGAAGCCTAACAATAAGGCCTTTGAAGGCTTTATTGGAAAGCGGAATTAGCGGGCTGATTTTGCGCGGAGAAAGAATCTATTAGAATGGCCTTTAAAGTTCTTGTTATATTGACTTGACCCGGCCAACTACTTGCACAAAAACAGTGCCAAATATGCCGGCATGGCACGACCCTCACCACTTTTCTTACGACGAATGTCAAATATTGTGAGGTATCGGCAGAAGAAGAAGAGACGACTTTAAAGACTGTGATAGAAATCTTTGTGTGTACCCCGAGTCTGATTCTTTCGAATTGAATCGGCCACTTTACGCCGTCTGTGATCTGTGGTGCCTTAGCCTATGCAATGGCTGCGCTTTGCTCCAAGCAGATGCTAGTGGGCATGAAACAAGATTGCGTTCTCGTCCTGTCAGCTGAAGTCTGCCTAGAATAAAGCACATGCAACCATTCGCAGCGAAATATGGTTCATAAGGCTAAAGTGCACCTGCTTGACTTTAGTCCGCTTATGATTTTTTAAACCGCACAGCGATATCGTCACGACATCCCCAAAAGGAAATTTAAAATGATAAAACTTCTTTGCTAATGATATCTTAGTGGTTAGGTATATATACTCATGTGGTGGCGGATGTGCTCTCAGCACCGGCACTACTCGATAATAAACGGGCAGACCACATTCATATGCAACGAATTCCGGCTAGTGTGTATATTACGGCTGTTACCACTACCTGGTCATGTGTTCAAATTTTCCTCAGTCGGAAAACTCGCGAAAGCTTGAGGTTATACTGCAACAAGATCGCCCTGATGCCATAATAAAGGGCCCGATCGATCTTTACCTTTCTAAGAGAAGTGATAGGGTAGCCTGTCTAAGTGCACTTCCCACAAGCATGTAATGAGAGGTGAACAACTTTGCCAAGAAAACAGCCAGTAATGGTGGCTAACAGCTTCCTCTAGTAATCGAACGAGGTTTGTAGCATGAGAAATTTTGGTGGTGGGTCATCATCTCGACGTTCGCGTCGAGATCCAGGATTTGTAGCTAAAAATGAAATGACGCTCAAGGGTTTTGCTGAATCAGCAAAACCCTTGAGCGTCATATGCGCGAGCCTAGTCAAATACCCCCACAGCGTCACTTTCAACAGCTTCGTTTACTTAATGAACATTCCTCGTATGGATTACAGATTGCCCCAGACGCTGCTCATCATAGTGCAGACGATGCCCCCGAGTATTGATGAGCTGCGGATTGAGAATGCGCTGGCGGTGCGCCTTTCTCGCGCTTGTTTTGCGAAAGGCTCACAGTCATAGACGTGTCGGCTCTCTGTAACCGACAAGCACATTTGTCGGCTTAGAATACCGTAGTCACAACATGACTTGGGAAAAAGTCGTCACGATTATTCGCTTGCATCAAAGCAAGCTGGATTGTTCGAGCCACGTCTTCTGTTGGTTACGAAATAGTTATTGTCGTGGACTTTACAACGGAACATACCGCCGATAATCAAAGGCACTTGTGCAGCGGAGAGTAATCGCCTCCTCATTTTGAAACAAATAGTCCATGTATCGCCGGTTGAGGACGGGTATGTTTGGTCGCTGATCGGAGACCCACTGGGGACATTCCCATTGGTGAATGTCTTGGGTTTTTCACCGAGAATCACCTAAAAGAAGATCGGTAGTTTGGATTTAATCTATGGTTGCCAGTTAACCTAGGAACTCTTGATTGAAATTGCTCAGGAAAATGAGCACAATAAAGGTTTGAGATTGCGCGATTCCAAAAACAGTAGTTGTTTGGATAGCTTTGCAACGGACGCGCGAGTGCCGCGTAAACCAAGTACGATTGCACTTTAAGGCATGACAATTATTGTGGCGGCTTGGGTATGAGAAATATAATCGCATCGGAATAATCAGTTTGTATGCAGCGCAACTACGAATCATACCTCTCAAAGGTAATAACACGTTTGTATTAACTTACACACTCATGCTTATTTTGTGCTGATGCAAATGCTGGTAAATGGGTACTTCTCAAACAGTAGTTACCGTATTTTTGTAGAAGTCAAATTATAACAGTAAGCTGATTACTGTGGGTACCCCGCTTCAACCAATCAGCGTACAATTAAGCCTCTCTCCTTCAAATTTTTTAGTCCTCCGATATAAATCCAGTTAGAAAATCTGTACAGTACTTTTGCGGAAAGAAATGTAGAATATGAGAAATGAGCACAGTATTTTAGCGAATCACCATTTTCATCTTCTCAAATAACAAATTATAGCGAATCAACATGTAGTCCTGAACCACTGTTTAAAAGTACAGTCTGTTGTTTCTATGAACATTCCGTCATTCTTAGATTTGCCGATCGACCACAAACGACAACCAGTGAGAATGACTGCATTTAAGCTGCAGCCGATGCTGCTATTACCCATACTAGGACTTTTGGTGTCTATTACCAGTGCAGACGATGATGACGATAGCGATAATGTGTCTTTTCGTGGCTCCTCATCAAGCGAAGGCATTGTCAATGGCATATCGGACTCTATTCAAGTTGGCCCTAGCGTTGCTGCCGTCATTGCGATCATCGTTGGTGCTGCTATGACCACGTGTGGCTACAAACTTTTGCGTCCCACTATGTTTGCTTGTGGCTTTCTCGTGGGTGGGTTTTTCGTCTCAGCCATCGTATTGTACATTGTAGATGGCAAGTCTTACGAGCGCACGGCCTTCTGGATTGCATTTCTCATTGGTGGTCTCATTGTTGGGTCTCTTGTGGTGTTCATTTACAATGCGGGAGTGTTTCTCATTGGTGCAGCTGGTGGTGTTTTCTTGGCCACAATCTTCAATGCATCGTTTGGTTACCATATGTACCCGAATGACCCAACTACAGGATTGCTGATTTTGGCGATTGTGTTCGGTATTATATGTGGTCTTGTGGCATTCAAGGTCGAACGTCTTGCGATTATTGCGGCCACGGCGTTGGTTGGAGCGGTTGTGCTTGTCAATGGTGTCGGATACTTCATTGGAGACTTTCCACGGCTCGGGGCCATTGACGATTATCGCCACAAAGATCAAAAGGGTGACTATGTGTACGATATTCCGCAAGCGTGGTGGGGTTATCTTGCAGCAATGTTTGTAGTGTTTGTCTTGGGTCTATTCATTCAGATCAAGAAGACTGGACGCAGTTAAGTTGTTGCTTTATAAGCTATCATGTTAATATGCATAGAAGTGCGTAGCACATTTTGAACTTTTCACCATCTGACGTTTGTATGCGTCTCTCTTCTGCGTTGGTAAAATGTTGTTTTCTCATCCGAGGGCTTGTTACAAATTACAAAGTGAACTTCTTTGTTACAACGTTCCTTTACTCTATGCATATGTTGACGCTCGCTCTGTAGTTGAAAGCAAGAAAATGTATTCAAAACGAAACCTCTAAACCTTGAATGATATGATTGTGAGTTAGATGGTCTGTGTGGGAATAGCGCGAAGTGTTCACACTGCATTTGGCCTGCTTGCCTATTACAATATAACGACAACCTACGCTTTGTTTTCGACGTAATGTTGTAGCACATCGGTGATTTCGCGCAATTTGGATAGTTCTTGTCATCAACATTGACGAACACTCTACTACTTTTCACAATAGTCAGTACAAAAAATATCTATTGGATTATTTGCCACAAAAGCAAATAGCTTACAATTCTGAAGAATACTGTACTATCAAAGTATACAGTCAGGGAAAGGATAACTCGGGCTGCGTGTTTTATCTAATTGTTTCGTGCTTCTTTTTCTATATAATACAAATTATATTGCTCTGAATGCGTATAACTTACTAATATTGAACTGCACGATGTTTAAAGAGTTATCGGACTGTAGAAGGAGGCGTAGCGCACTTATACCGAGCAATAACATCTGATAATAGCTAACAATGAAACGTGGTTTTCCTCTTGAGGCGAGATAATATGACACGCAGCTTGTATATTGCCAAAACCGCGGATGTGTGGTCTTTCACTATATCAAGTGAAAGGGTTTGTGCAAACTATCTCAAAGGGAAGCACAAAATAAGCCAAGGGCGACTTGGCTATATTTTAATGAATAGCTTCTTACAGACAAAATTGGCAAGGCAGATTGTGCAACGCGCTATCAACCTGCCTGCAGGCTTGCTGCAAAGAGTTATATGCTGAGATGCCGAAGTCAGTACAATGGCATGTGACTCCTATTGAAATGCTGTCAATTTTTAAAATATAATGTATTTATCCTCATTACGACGATCTACATTTGTCGCACGCTAAACTGGAGTTTCTACACAGGATATTTCTTTTTCGACTAAGCTTTTGAAATTCCGTCCTTGAATATAAGCGACCATATCAGTGCTACGGCTGTTATAGCTTTGACCAGAATTGAATCCAGCTTTCAACGTCTTTATACAATGCTTACACATTGTATTTTGCGTACGAGCCACTGTCACCATGTGCTAGTTTGTAAGGACAAGATGATGCCTTAACAGGCACAACAGGCAACAGCGGGTCTAACAAAATTCACTTCAGCACTTTCGCTCATTGTAATCTTCAAAGGAGTTGCACACTAACTCTAGCTCATTAGTGTGAAACTATTGCTATAGTGAGCGTCAGAATAGCTCTGCTATGCGTTCGCGACCATTTAAAATAAGTTTTGCTTTACAATATTTGATGATATTGTCCCGTTCTTGCATACAAATTTTAGACCTTCCCGCAAAAGATCAAATTTGACCATCGGAATCAGATTTGTGACTGATGTGTCTGTCATTCGAAAATCTTCCACACGAGCCCGTCGATATGTCGTACAGGGGCGAGATTGTGCCTGTGGTCAAGTATATGATTAATGAACACGTTACATTGCTTGACAATACAAACCTTAAAACTGAAGAAGAGACCAAAGAATATTTCCACACGAAATATATAGGACTGTTCGCTCTATCTGGTGGATCATTAAGGTTTAAGACTGTGTAGGTATCAATATCTAACTGTATTTTCTGTAGTGGTGATCTGGACGACCATCTTTCAGGCTGAGTCTGTGCAGCATCTACAGGTATTTATTATCGTGCTACCGAAACCGTAAAATAGTGATCAATAGTAATTTACGTTTCTGAAGACGGCTGACAACTTTGTAAAACCATTTTTTGTTATGTGTTTCTGCCATGCTGCACCGGTGGGTACAAAATATTTGAAAGATTTGTCGAGAAAAGTATATCAGCCTGATACGTGTGTATGCAAGGTTTTATTGCTGCCCATCATCCTTATCTACTATCGCATCTGGGGTACATTGGAAGATCGCCAGGCTGGTTTTGACGCTGTGAGTGTGTTACAGCGTCATTCGATCGTCCCGTTGAATAAACTCGTGCGATTATCCGCGTTGCTTGGTGTTTTCTACCTCATTGCCGATTACTTTTGGTTTTCATCGCTTCAAAGCTTGTCAGTCGCTGCGGGGGCGGCCATTTTCAATAGTTCACCCCTCTTTGTGTATTGTTTCTCGATCTGCTTATTGAATGAGAAATTCGCCGTGAAAAAAGGGCTTGGTGTCTTATTGGCTTTTATTGGAGTGATGATGGTTGTTCTTTATCAAGGCGATGACAGTGCTGAAATTAAAAATTCTACCGTTGGAGGATTGATGATGCTGACGTCGGCAGTACTTAACGCGGGTTACACAGTAACCGTGGCTCTCACTGCTGGTGCAGAAATGAATGACACGTCGACTCTTATGATCATGATGGGCATGAGCGGGGTATTCACAATCCCAGCTTGGTTAATTGGCACAATTTTCTTTGCGTACAGTCCGTTTCAATCTCTCTATGAGCCGATTGGGTTCCCACCTACAACAAACGGAAATCTTATGCTCGCATCTGCAATTGTCATGTTCGCAACCAATTTCGTATTTTTTACGTTTGCTGTGTGCTGGACGTCTCCCCTCGAGACCAGTGTTGGATTTATGCTCACTATTCCCCTGTCGGGACTCATGGACACGTTAATGCACAACACAAATTTTTCATGGGAATGCATTGTCGGTTCAGCTTTGGTCATGGCAGGATTTTTTATGCTAGAAATTAGCGCCACCCATCCACCTCATGAAGAATCAACTAAAGAAACTCAGTGTGTCGAAGAAAGTCTAGTTGTGAGGCCTCAAAATATGCTATACAGCCGTATAGCCATCTAGAAACGTGGAAGCTGTTTTGTGCATCAGCGTGTGATTTTTTTACAGGTCAACCCGTGCCATCTTGATTATTGTAAGAAAGTTAATCGCACTTTTATACTAAGGAGACCACCATTGTTTATCTCATCCAGCTTTTTCTCGTTCCAAACGATCTAATCTTTACTAGGTTATCGAGGATTGCATACTCGCTTCTAAGAAAAACGATACCAGTTGAAAATCTGCTCACCAGGTTAAAAAGCCCACCGTAGCCTCTTTGTCTAGACGCACTAATGCGGTATTGTTTTCCTCAGCTTTTGAAACATTGTCAATCTAAGCTTCTTTATATGCTGGACATTCGCAATAGAATCAATCATATGTGTAGCAATCGTACTAACAATGACGAGAATCGATACTTATCAAATGTTATATACTAATGAAGTATCGCAATTTTAGAACTCGCCGTACTGCCTTTACGTACTAGGCACGAATTAAGTTTAGACGGTACGTAAACCCACCACATGGCATTACCTTTCGTTTAGGCACCGATCGTACCGGGATCGCTTATTACTTGCATGCGTAAGCGCAGCATATGACCAACTCCACATCACAACGTGCTACGTTTGGCGCAAGCGCAGCTTAAGTTAATGCTCAACCCGTTTCGCCGACGAGATAAACATGCGTCCAGCAGCGATTGTGCCGAGAAGCAGCTCCGCCGCAGTAACTTATTTCACCGACGCCGCCGTGAAGTCGCATTGCTTACACCAAACGACATAGTTGTCGTGCGCATTGTTCAGTCTTTAAAGAGCCCGATAGAGTACCGACGACAACGCCGCCGTGAAGGTTCTTGATCGCTATTACTTATCGACACACACAAGCGCAAAAGCTGCCTTCTATGTGTGTCCCAAAGTTCAAGTACAATTAAATCGCTTCGAATACCATTTAATCATATTGTGTCGATCTGCGCACGAGTTCGATTTGATTTGATTCAGTCATGACCCTGTCACCGTGGCGAAGGTTTAAACTGTCGGTCCAGAACAGACAACGGATGATTTCTCTGAAATCTTCAACTTGCGCCTCCCACAGTCTAGACCCCCTGGACAAATATATTGACAGACACAAATATAGCGTAAAAAACGAATTATGGTCATTTCGGCCTCGAATTCGCATTAAATCTCGCCGAAAATATCGAATTGGTTATAAGAAGAATTTCTCAGCAATTGTTCTTTGTTAATAATGGCTATTTTACTTATTTGGTATCATTTATTGTGACAACACGAAAGCATGACTGCCTATCATGATATTACAGCTAGGCGAGTCACTCATATCCGCACCATCAGTGAGCCACGAACATGTTGTAGCCCGCGTCGATTACGACAGAATTCAGCATCACCAATCCACAGTAGTTGCCGTTGCAATTGATTGGGAAAAATTGTCTATGCGATTGTGCCAAAAAAAGGATGTTGTACAGTAGTGTGATTAAGTCCACCTTGTTGCTACATCTATCAATTGTATTTGATGCTTATGTAGAAATAAGTTTAAATTATTGTTCGGTAGCTGATTTTACCACGTCATGCTTTATCAAGGCGGCGATTTCAAAGCTTCCAGTAAACTCAAGGATTTGATGTATAGAATTCCAAAATTGCCATGACTGTTAAAAAATATTGTTAACACAAAGTTGTGCAATATCTAATAATCCAATGGAGTTTGAGTAAGTCTGTCACTGACTTTGCACAGTGAATCAAATTCGCGAAGTCGCGCGTTTGCCTCTTCGGCCAAACGAGCCGCACATCTTTCGTCGACTTCACTTACTCTCTGAAGGACTCGTTACCTCGTATGTACAGGCGACAACATTTGTGCTGCACTAAGTAACTAGCGCTCACGGTCAATTATATACGCTGCGATAATAATGGGCGACGCTGATTAGTGAGCTAAGAAATGTTTTGTTTCGTTTGTATTTCTGATACTTGCGTGCTTCTTCTGTCATAATCAATAGGTGAGATATTTCTGGATTTTAATTTGACTGCATCATTTCTGTCGCGTGGTACGATCATATTATTTCTAGGTTTTCTTATTCGTCATGCGTTAAGACATTCAAGCGACCGTCTTTGAACTTGGAGTATACACATCACGTTATGACGAAGAGCACCTTAGAAATAATGTTTTAATTAGTTAAACAACAATCTATCTCTGTAATATCTGGACAAGCTTAAGCTGAACACTTCAGGACCTGGATGTCGAATCAATGTTGTCCGTGTGTCATCGATCATGGCATGTTCATGTAAAGATTACTCAATCAGATATTCTGTCCTTCTTTGTAGACAAAATAATTAAAACACCCAGAACGCTTACATACGAAGCACAAGTCCACAATTCTTTGCCTACATGTGTCGTCTGACCATTCACAATCATGATTACGACGCGATTCTAAATGGCCACCTCTATTGCACAAACACGTTTACAGCATTGATTAGTCTAGTACATGCCATCCTATGCACACTCGACGTCCCGTATCTGGCTTCAGGCTGAGATATGTATTAACAAAGCTTAATCTGTAAGCTTACGGAGACAAACTTATCACTTGACTTATTCAGTCTGTGGGCTGTTTACTCGCCACAATGCCACATTTTACTAGCACTGAAATAATAATTGGCATCATATACTGGCAGTTGGTCCAGTCTGTATTTGATTTTATTTGCTTCATTGGCTTTCCTTTTGTCCTGGTGTCCACATCCAGCACTTACAGTGCTTACATATACCTCACTTTCGACATCAAATATCGAGAGCAATTCGCTTAGAGATCCCACACGATTTTTGTCTTGATCAGGATAGAAAGAATCGCATGTCGCACGAACCACCGAGAACAGTTTCGTCTGACTAACATGCCATAAGCCTGCTCACCTGGTGCTGATAATCTAAACGGTAGACGAATTGATTACGACAGCAAACTCCATACTTTTACCTTAAAGTATGTCCTGCTTAGTGCCAGTATTCATCTTACATCTTCTCTTTGCAGATCGCATGATATAATACTTTAATCTTAATAAGTCAAATGTATCTTTAATCAAAGATTTTTGAATGGATATGCTAAATGCATAAGATACGCGGACAAACTTGATCATGCATGTCGGTATACAAAAATAGCAAGACTAGGTACTTTTTGTCCATTTGTCAACACGTATGCTTGTTTGTGCGACACTGTTGGCAAATTGATAAGCTTTTCCGGAATCTAACATTGTTCCTTAAAAGAAAATTGATGATGCTGTCAAAGTTAGAGTTGAGTAGAATTTCAACATTCTTACTGAATCTCGCGGAACTACCCGAGGGACTTTTTATAAACTGCCATAACCCACCACATGGTATCTTTCAGATTCAATTACAGTAACAATCCTGACCGTAATCGCTGACTTCTTGCCATGTGCAAGTGCAGCACAGTCATTGTAGTTTGGTATCATTTCACATCGTGCCCCACACAGCACAAGTACAGTCGTCGAAAAATGCGCAACCCGTTTCGTCGAAGAGAACAACGTGCATCCACCCGTTACGATTGTGCCGAAATGAAGGAGCGTCGCAGCAGCATCTTCCATCGACGTCGCAGCGAGATCGCATTGCTCACACCACGCGACACGGTTGTCACGCGTATCAGCGAAACCTCAAAAAGTTTATTGGAGAACCGACGACAACGCCGTCGCTACTTTTGGTAAAAGGCCGTGACGACTATTGTTTATGACATGCACAAGTGCAAGAGCTGCCGTTTCGTATCCAGTAAAGTTTCAAAATTGATAAATATATTGCGTTTTGTTTGACCTCGTTAAACCCTCACCTCAGCCATACTATGCTATATTTGTAACATTTAAAGCCAAGTCACCTTAGCTTAGGTAAATACGGGTTCAACTATCAACCTACAACAATGTTCAGTCAGCATCTCTTCGAGCATCCCGACCAGATGAGCGCTCACACGCTGTGCCAAACTGACGACGAATAGATTGGTATACTAGCACAATTTACATGCAAGTATAACATCCTTGTGTAATTATGTGTGACCAATCGAAATACTGCGCCGATGACGCCCTACATGCTTCATGAATAGTATTCTGTACGATCATCTTTCGGGCAACGTTCTCACATTCGATAAGCATCTCGACTGGTCGGTAGAATCTATCTTTACTATCGTTTAGAAGTGTTCTCATCCAAAACATGAGCACAACTTCTGGCACTTTAAACTACCATCGCATCTGTGGCATAGAAGATCGCCGCGTTTCTAGTCCCATTAGTCATCGTGTCGCAAAAGCTTGCGAAAACATTCGCACTTTTTGAATTTTGTTGTGTTTTAGCTTGAGAGTTGCTGTAGCACAAAGGTTTGTGAGTGCATCGATATATCCAAATATCGTGCTTTAAAGACTCTAAAGCATCGATCTACATCGTAAATAGTCAGCTGGGAAAGTCAGCTTATCGATGAAGATCCGGATATAAGATTTCACATATGATTGCCATATGGAAGCTACGAGCCTACTGTTCTGAATACTCCTTAAATTGCGTTTATTTAAATTTAAATTTTGTGGTCGTAATATGACTTTTTCTGACTAATTCTTGAGAGATATCTTTTTTTACCATGAAAATAAATGCCAGAAGATAATCACCCACACTGATCTTGTTCGACCATTTCCCTAAACATTGGTTCTGTGTGTAATATTGTATTTCTCAGGTGCAAATATAAGCAAATTATGGGTGAAGGTGGACGAAAAATACAGTGTCAGATGATTGCTGACAAGCAAGGCGCCAGACGGGAGCACATTTCTGTGCTGTCGACCATCTAAGCCTTTATTGGCTTGTTGGCGGTACAAACATAGTAGTACAGTGGGTATACTTCAAGTGCAGATGCTGTTACAGCGAATTCATTAAAATTCTGTTCCTGTTGAAGTTCGACAGTGGGCAAAGTTCGATAAATCCTTACACTTGGTCTCTTTTTTCGCACAAATCTACATGCAAACGCAGCGTCGTCATTGGTTTCATTCGAGGTACCGTAAGTTGACTGCTTACACTACAGTCTCTGCCCCGCAAATGCAAGAGCCACGACGTCAAATACGCAACGAAGAGAATTTTACATGTCTTGTCGTAAAGGATATAGGAGCGTCGTAGTAGCATCGTTCGGCAACGTCGCATTGCTCACGCCACATGACACGATTATCACGCGCATCTGCAAAGCTTACAGAGAGCATTCGAGTAACGACCACAACGCCTTCGGTAATTTTTGGTATAGCTATTATTTTCAACGGCATGCAACGAGTGAAAAAATTATCGCCCTGACGTTTATGGATTACTGTATTGATTTTTTGAATACCGCATTTTTATCTACCTCATTCGGGTACAAGGTTGAACTCGATCTCGTTGAACTGTACTTGTAACATAGATCTTTTGTTCCCATAGCTTTTGTGTATATTTCTGTGTTAAAGTTTCAATTGTCTGACCACTTGAACGACAAGATATACCAAGATTAGCTCAAACTCTCAACAAATATATATTTACGTGGAATACTCCTGACCACAGTAGCTCCGACATCACTTATTATCAATGCACATCAACAATTATGGCACTTCTGACTTCGACTTCGAATACTATAACAAATCGGAAAAATCTCACCGAAAACTTTCGTAGATTATAATATAAGTGATTGTCTTTGTTTCTGTTTGTGTTTCTGTGGTAGCTTAGTGATTATTCTCGTAGCATTATCTGCATGTGAATAATCATGCGAAGTGGTTAGTATGAGCGGCGAAAATCTAAATGTTTCAGGATACGTAGCACACCAGGCAAAAAGAAGGCACCACTCATCAATTTGCTCAGATCCAGCAAATAATCCATTAACAATGTAACGTACCTTTTGCCCGCTAAGACAATAATAAGCCTACAAAATGCGTCTTCTGAAATAGTCTCCACAATGGCACAGTCAGGCGATCGACATTTTTAAATTTATCGGCGTTTTAGGTACTGGCCACGACGTTCTGGCATACTGTCGTGCACATTCTTCCTTGCGCTATCTGCAATTTAGCTCATTTCTTTGCCGCGACTTTTATCGAAAATATAATTTTTAATCAGGTAAGATTGCTCACAAGGAAATTGTATATATTAGTCTTTTTATGTGTGTTTTCATTTTCTTACCCACCAAGACAATGGAAAAAGCTCGGAATGACTTCATACCTTGATATTTCTTGCGGCATATTAAGCCAAAACCTTCATCATCCTAGTAAGCACCAAGTCAAGTGTGGTATCTGCTATTCTTCTACGCGTAGTGTAGGCCACACTGTGTGGCACGATGTTAACCTACAACTTGGTCTAAGCATACGCTTCAATAGAAATTTTCAAAAGCACCTATTCAAACCTCATTCTTTCTCTTGACTAGAGTACATCACAAAACTCTGTTACAATGTCGATGATACTTTCGTACCAAGATTGCATCGCCCAGGTTAGTCAACGTATTTAACTTAGCAAATCTCATACACTCTAGTATAACTGTTTTTTATTCCAGGTAGATGAGTACCTTTTGTCTACATCAGTAAGTGACGATGAACCTGGAATGGCACTACACTGGAACGAGAAAGCACTTTTGCACTTTGTGAATGCTGCTAATGATGTTGACGACGATGTTGTCATGCCCGAATGGCTATCACAACCGCGTGGCAGCATCACACCTGACTCATTAGTTGAAGACATGATTGCACTCTTGGCGACAAAAGCCGGCGGGCGCTATGGATACGTATTGCTGGTTTCGAATAGTGTTGTACAATTTGGCCAACTCTGTAGCATGTTTGCCTACATTGAGAACAATGCTTTCGTACGCATGGCTGCAGAAAAGGCAGGAATAAGTGATACATCTACATTGGCCAAGGTCTTTTGTGTGACTAGCAGCAGCATAGCCACTGCTGTGCCTATGGAGTTTCCTCCACGCGACAATTTGAGTCGACGCCTCTTTGCGTGAGCATTGACATATAAACTTTATTAGTACATCTGTGTGAACGTCTTTCCTAACATGAATTAAGAGTGCGTACAAGATGTATGGCAATGGGTCGGTATGGAGGAGAAATCATCTTGGACTTGCTTCAGCTGACATTTTCTTCGATCCAGAAATGTGGAACTATAACTAACACTACTCCTCATTCATCACTGTTGGTAAAGTACTGTGTAACTGCCATACACACAGCAACGTCAGCGAAATTTGAGTTTCACTACCTCGCCGTGCGAATGGATCATCTGCAGAGAAGCGTTCGGAATTCATACTTGTCATTCAGTTTGCGTCTTTTATGGTCACACGCTTTCATGAGAGTTTCCCGATGATTCAATGAACAGGGAGAGCTGATATGATTCGAACAGTAGAGGTATTCGAATTTTAGTAAATCACAATTTTGGCCAGGGTTCTATACTTCCCAATGACAGAGATGGGAGTATCCAATTGGGAGTGCTTTCAGTTGTCAAAGTGATGCACCGCTCGAGTTTCACTGACTTTTGTATGTAAATTATATCACAGCTGGAACAGCGGATCTATTCACTTGCACATTGTAACTGTCTACCGCCAAGAGTGTCGTAAGTAGTGTCGTCAGCAGCAAGATATGACGTAGTTATAAAGCGCGGCTGCTTGCGATGCCGAATCAGTCAAGAGCGAAGGTATTGGTGGCCGTTATTTACCAATGATAACGTACAAGATAAACACGCGGCGGTCACATCGTCTGTTGGCATTTGTATTAAGCTCGTCTATCTGCTGCTGCAGTGAAAATGATGCAGAATTCTGGCTCTGCTGGAGGCAAGCTACTTCAGGCGAGATGGTGAAGATGGTAAAGCACTATGCTCATCCAATACCTCGCAGGATTCGTAGATTGCTTGCTTCACGACTAGTTTCAAGCATTCAGTTTTTAGAGCGTTCAAGTCTCATTTCGATTCTACTTATGTCGGCTCTAGATTGAGAGATGTATTGAAAGAGAGCACGACTTCTACTTATAACACCAAATATGTACCTTGATTCTACGTAGCCTGTTTCTCCTCTGCTCAAGCCTCGAACTAAATCTCTGGCCCTCTGTTCTCGTGTAGTTTGCTAAGGCGTTACAGAAACAAAATGAAAAGCCGATTGCACGAAACGCTACACGTTCTATGCGGAAAATGGAAAAGAGAAATGAAAGCTAAGCTGTTTATGGGAATATTGTTTCTATTGTTTTTCATTTCAAAGACGAAAAGTATTTAGCAATCAGCTTGATTAAAAGTCTCTTGTATTTTTATCACACGGCTATGTCTACTCGGCCCTGACTCATTGCTTCAACCCGCTAAGATATTTTTCTTGAATTTTTTCTGTTACGGATCGCCACGATGACTTAAGCTCTACATTTTGCAAAACAAATTTTAGAAGTGAATGAAATCGATATTTCTAATTGCTTGAATAATCATTCAGAATTCAGTATCACCCAAAGTAAAGTATATGGGGTCTCTTACACAGGTTTTACAATGAAATTCATGAGTGCATCTGAAATCCGAACCAATAATTATTTGATCTCTAGTCCTTCAGCTAATTATTGAGATCAGGTCGTTGCAGGCACTACCTCTATATTGATCTAAGTAAAGTCCTAGTATGATAAGTCGGGAATGTCTGCTGCTCTAGCAACTACCAGTCCATCGATATGTGTACTAGGCTAGGGTCCAGCAGGTTGTGGTCTAGACGAACCATTACTATTACGATTGCCACCATTGCCTCCTTGAGCGCGACTTCCATTCCAACTCCCATTGCGGCTTCCTCCACGTCGTCCTCGTCCGCGGCCACGGAAGTTACGACGGTTATTCAAACCTACAGCTCCAAATGTTTCCGTGTTTAGTTTCCTCTCCTCAGCGCCACTCATTCTAGAGCGTTGTCCTTCCAGTCGATCCAGAGCGTCACATGAAATTGTGTCAAAGAATGAAGATTTTTGATAGCTACCTGTCGGCTCCTTTGTGTTCTCCTCCAACTTACAAAACTCTTGCTTCTTGTCAAAATCATTAAGTCGCTCAGCAAAATTAAACTCTCCTGATGTAGCATCCGGACCAATGCCTGCAACATCAGCTCCTCCAGGAACACGACGTTCCTTACGTTTTAACAAGTGTCCACCCATACCGGGAATTGTACGAGCATTAGATGTCGAAGGCTGACGAGGTTGATTCTTCGTTTGAGTGCGCTCGTGATTTTGAGTGGAAGCGTGTGAATGACTTTGAGTTGGTTCTTGTGGTTGCATTGGCTGCTTTTGAGCCTCAGAAACCGACCCAGGAGTCAAAAGATTGGGCTTGGGCGTAGGTGTAGGAATGACAACTGGTGGTGGGGGACCAGTGGGTAATGGAGGCTGATCTGGAGGTTGTGGAGGATGAACAGGAGGCTGTGGAGGCTGAACAGGAGGCTGTGGAGGCTGAACAGGAGGCTGTGGAAGCTGAACAGGAGGCCGTGGAAGCTGAACAGGAGGCTGTGGAGGATGGGCGGGGAGCTGAGCGGACGGTTGTGGAGGTTGCGGTGCGGCTTCGCAAACATGGAGATCCTTGATCTCAGCAGCTTTAAAGGTTGCGTACTGCAGAACGTGCGGCGAAGGAGGCACATGCTCGACTCGTCGGCCCTCGGTCCCGAAAGAACGCACGTTTTGCAACGCAACGATACTCTGGCGGGTGTCAATATTGAAAAGAAAACCTTCATAGCGAATGTCTGTCTTAGAAATCAACGAGATACGCGAGCCCAAGTACGGGATGCCGTCACTGGGAGGCTTGCGTGGGAGTGGGGGCTGCTGCATTGACAAAAATGGATCGCTAGCCCAGTAATGGAAAATTAGAAACACCAGTTTTGTTAATGTGAAAAACTTTCAGATTTTGACAGTAGGATAATCAACAAAGTACAATTTTTCTGAATTTACTTTTATTTGCAAAGATCTTGATACTTTATCCCTTCAAAAGGTAAAGATCTGCATTGAAGGACAGTTTTAGCAGCAAAGGATTGCTAATTTGGGCTAGATCTATTCAGGCGGCCACCTTCTCAAGACCACCCTCGTCAATAATGCTGGCTCAATTTTGCCGAAGCGATAGTTGTCAAAAGAGAATTCATAGGGCGGTTAATGACTGAACAATCAAGACAGCACTGTAATCTCGCCGGTAAGAATCAGTGTCATCAGTGTCTGGCATCATGTTCTTACTCGCTCTTGAAATTTAGTCAGCTGAATCACTTTATCCCTCTACTGACTTTTACAGCTTTGAGTGATCAATTCTTTTTGTAAATCATCGAGCGACTTTTTGAGCATCATATCTTAATTTTGCTAATATGTCTACATGACGGTGAGATCATCGTTAAAGTAAATATGAAGAATAGGCTTGTACAATTGCTCGTCCATGTCAAATTGCTCAAACAAAGGCGTTTCGTCCACAATGCCGTTTTCTTCGAGCGTGCACTGCATTTTCAAAGGCACAAATCCATCACCCTCGAGATACTTCCACGTGTAACTTCCAGCGTGTGCATTAAAGTAAAGATATCGCTTCTGAATCTCAGAGATCGTTTCTTCGCAGCATACCTCGAGTGCATGTTGCTGTTGAGTAAGCATATTGACAATCTCAAGCCAGCGAGTCTTCTTAGTTAACCGTCCAATAATATACTTTGAATCACGCCACCATGGAACAAAATCTGTTGTACGCCATTGAGTGTTTGATATTGGTGGAGGCACGTGAAGAAACTGCCCATATGGGACAAAAGGTGTAAAGTCATTTCGCTCAGGATCTACGTAATATTTAATCTTTCGCCAACACTGATCATTTGAATGAATAAAGCGAACAATACTTGACTTTGCTACCTACATCATTTGTCTGTGGATCGAACCAGTGCGAAATATCCTCACCGGCGTGCTGTATGAGCGGCTGAACTAATACACCTACGAGTTTTCATGGAAACTCTCGCATTAAGCTTCATTTTCTTAACGATTTTTTTATTTAGTCCTAACCTGGATGATCGCTTATCAACGGAGTGATGTCAAACACACGATAGTGTATTGAAACCCAACAATCCTAATTGTATTGACAATCGATGAGAATCACCAAGGTCAATGCATTTACACGTATCTTAACGATGAAAGAGTTGTTACCTTGGCTAAGTTGTGAATCGCCACCTCGCGTGGTGTGAAATATTGAGGCCGTATTGCATGCAACTCATCATTCTCTGTCATGTTTGCTAGTGAGTACCAGAGTTCTACAGAAGCTGCTTCTATCTTTACGAACACCACGAACCGACAAACTACTATTTTCAAGACGACAGTTTCAAAGGCTTTTCATGGAAATGATAGTCAAAGCAGAAAATTTGTCGGAATTTTCAACACAAATTTTCAGTTTCGCTTGTCAACACGCCGAATATAGCACATTTGAATTTATAGTCCTGCTCACAATCTTTAAGTTGCTCATCACATTCCGCAAATGGACCTATTAGATGCAATTGAAAAGCTCGAGCAGCCCGCGAAGACTATTTCTGAGCGTAACGCAGACTTTCTGGAACATCAAGTATTGATTCTTCAGCAGCAACTACGTGATTACTGGCATCGAAAGTATGGTGATGATGTAACAATTCCCCGTATCTCATTTTATTGGGTCCTTTCGAAACTATTGCGACTTATTGAAGAGTATCCGGATGGTCTCACTGAGGCAATCATTGTCACTGAACTGACCAAATTGTTTGAGCGAAAGGTAGTTGGAGATACACAGCAACCAGCTGGGACATTCACAAAGAAGAGAAAGATTCGAGATGAGGAAGATATGGGTAATTTACTTACAGATGGAGAACAAAAGGCTCTGCAGGCTCAAGTAATAAGCTACGGAGACCATCGAGTGACTTTAGCACTGGACTATGCTACTGATGTGATTGCTCATATGTGAGTAGTGTTATTCAAAATGTTGCATGAATGTGACTGTGCTTAAGCGGATTGTACGCAGGTATTTGCACCAACGCTTTCGGTCGTGTATCAATTTTTTGAATCGTGAATTAAAGTATGAACCTACGAGGTCGGTACGTACAGAACAGTCGAACTAAAGGGTTACATAATATTAAGTTTTGTTAATATTTTAGGAAAACATATCCTTTTCAGGATGCACGTAAAGTTACATTCACCCATGGAAAGGTTCTGGAAAGGAAGGATGTCGAGATGGCAAGGGGTGAGTATGATGGCAACCAAGTCAAGTTTACCCTCTTACCAACTCCATATCTCATTGTTCAACTAAATGAAAAAAATCCATTGGATCGAAGATTATTGGCTGACTCAATGAGTCTGAATCAAGTAGATCAGTTGATCTGCAAAGCGCACGATTGTTTAGGAATACAGCAATTGATGCTCAAAGTGAAAGTACTAGATATTGGTGCCGTTCGTCCATGTCAGACACCACTGTACGTACACCGTCAGGTCATTTTATTCGGTGAAGTAGATCAATTGTCGATCGGAGTGAGATCAAACATGGATTCAAAAACGCAAGGGTTACACTTGATGGTGTTATGGGACGATCAAGTCGATCTTAGTCGTTTGTTTAATATTGGGGATACACTAGCGATCTTTCATCCTTTTGTACACGTTTGTGACCAACACGATACGGAGATTCAGTACATTTTGACTGACTATTCGTCACAACAACATCTTAATTACTACTTGGAATACGGCAGTGCCACCGTTTTATTCACATCACCCTGTCAAGTTGATGCGAATGAAGCTCTTACCGAAATGACAATCATTAATGCAAGTCATTGTGAGGCTGAGCAACCTTTGTCGCGATTGGAAGAGATTCGACCAGGATGGCGCAATTTCTCGCTCTATGCACATGTGAGACGTGTTATGGTCTCACACGGCATTCCACTACTCGCAGCGTTCTTTTACGCATATTATGATCCCAAGACGAACCAGTCGAGTTCAACAATGCAAGTTCTCGACCACTCGATCGTATCAAAGTACCATTTGGTTGTCATGTTACAAGTCTACACCGCTTCATCTTCAAAACACATGCTCTCGATCGAATTGACGGGTGATACTGCAATCAACGCTTTACGACTTTTACCAGGACAAAGCGTGTTCTTAGACGGACTTGTTGCGATTGATATCAAGTCGGAATCAGTGATGCGATTTCGTCATTATCAGTCTCTCGCTTCTACGTCGGCTGCATCAAGTGGCACAGAAGATTATGCATTTACAACAAACGCGTACACTTCAACCTCGTCTTCCAGTGTCGTTGTGCTGGGTTCAGAATGGGAAAATATATTTGGAAAACAATCTTTTCTTAACAATAGCTCCAAATTAACAATTGTCAATACCACGCCAGGACTTCTGAACACGTTATTGAAACAATCAACAGTTCTGTTCAATGCTTCAACACCTCCTTTGATGATCGCCGAAATGACGGTAACATCCATCGGTTGGCTGGTTTCTAGCAGAAATTCAAAAGATGTGAAATGGACGATTGATACAAGTTGTGAAAAGGGACAAGCGACAATGTATAGCCATAAATCGTGCTCTCGACCATTGGAGATGACGACAAACTATCAAAACACTTCAAAATCAATAAAGTGGAACTGTTCGTTTTGTCAAGAAGTTTTCTATGGATCAAAACAGATGCAGCACACGTTTCGTGAGCTGGTAGTATCTCTCGAGAATGGACGATCACAAATGTTTCCCATAATCGCATTGTGTCGAGGAGATACAATTGAAAATCTGCTTGGTCTTTCGTCAAGTGATTATGTACAACTTTCTTTAGAACAAAAGCGTTGGACGCTCAAACGTGTAGTAGGCCAGACATTTCGACTCGTGTTGTCTCGATGTGAATCACGTTACGTTACGATCTCCTTGTCATCATATTCAACAGATTCTCATCCTATTGAATCTTCTCAATGGATTGATATACGAATGGATATGGTCAAGCCTACGAATGCCTTTGCAGCAGCTCGTCGCTTGCTCTCAGAGCTGAAAACGTAATCGTACCCCATATACATATTCACACAAGCGTGTAACCAAGTTACAGATGGCTTCATAACATCCAGAATCAGATGGTACCGGTATTCGTATTTGATTTGGAATAAGTATACTTTCCTACAAATTCCCTGATGAGAAATACCCATCTTAAATACAAGCCCTCTCTCCTCTCCCCCTCACTTATTATCTCAGAGTTCACGCCATGGCGTCTCCGTCTGCGTCGTTAGCGGTCTCCGCACCTCATTACCAGCAGCATGAGGCTTTGCGTAAGATCCTACTACGTCGATCTATACGAATTTGGTCCTCAAAGTCTGCTCAGGAGCAGAGTGCAATGGCTGATAGTCTCTTCCAGCTCTTTTCGAGCGGAACGTCGTCTTCGACAGTCTCTAACTCGACAACTATCGCACTGAGACCAATAACACGTCGTCCAGGTGTCGAAGAGGTAAAGAATTGTGTCCTTACCAGCGTGTATTCGTGTCTTCCACCTCAATGCGACGGCCTTCGTAGTGAAATTTGGCAGATACTACTAAACGTGTATAAACGTAATCAGCATGGGTCCGCAGCTCAGGAATTTGACCGAATGCTACAAAGACTTGGAAAGCTTTCTCGAGACTCTCTCCTTGTCGATGAATGTGGTGAAATAGCTGAAATTCTCGAGCCGACAGATTCGAAAGCTCGAGAGAGAGTCCAACAAGAACTCGAAGTGTTGCTCATGTGGTTTCTTACGACGAAAAGTGTAGCATACTCTACGGGTATGGCTCGAGTCGTCGCTCCATTTTTTTTACTCAAAATGCCATTGCCTACTATCTATGACTGCTTTTATCAGTATTGTGCCCACTTTATGCCCCATTTTGTTGTTGCTGACACTTTGTTTGCCGACACACCAACCATAAATAATGTCGGTGGAGGACAAGGGAGTAATCGAGGTAGTTACAGTAGCAATGATGACGTATTTTCAGGACCAACCGGAACTTTGGAACGATCAAGTTCACTCTCATCGACTTCGTCTCTGGTTGAGGAGAGTAAACGACATCTGGAAGAAGAAGATGCCCAGTCTTTGCGTCGTGAGCGGCAACAATTGGTCGAGCAATTGCTCAGTTACCATGCGCCTCAACTTGGTCATTGTCTTAATCAATGGTGTGGGAATGAATGGAGCGTTGCGGGCAAGTTATTTGCTGCCGATTTCATCTTAGGCCATGTTTACCACGTCGTCCCGCCTGCTGCCTTTGTTTACGTCATGGACCAATATTTACTGACAGGTGATCCATTATTTGGTCTCTTTCTTGTCATTGCGGCTCTCATACAGCAAGAAGAAACTTTAACATCTTGTGAATCGGCCGATCAAGTGCAGGATCACATCCGTGCAACATTTGAGTTACAAGCTTTTGCTGACATTGAAAATGTTCGATATCTATGTCTTTCTGCCTCTCGTCTCCGTAGTAAAACACCCAAGACATACAAATGTTCCCAACGTGAAGGATTTGCGGACATTCGCTGCTCTTCTCGACGAGCGATGGAAATTGCGTTCAGTCCTAGTGTTTTGACGACGAAAAAGGTTCGAACGCAGTCTGGCAATAATAGTTTCAATGGTTCGCAAGTCAATGGATTTAATGTCGATCGAAAATCAACGGCAGAAGCTGCAGTGGATATGTCGCAATGGGTTATGAAAGAATCGCGGTCTATTGCTGGCAAGATCTTTTGGTATCATACGCAAACGGGAAAGACTCAGTGGGAACATCCAGCGGACAAACATGCATCTCCCTCTGCGTATTTTGCACTGCCTGTAAGTGTTGAAGAAGTTGGAGCTCAATTAATGGGTGGGAACGAAAAAATGGAAGGACAACAAAGTGTTGGTAGCAATACCCTTCGATTCTTTGTGGTGGACTGTCGAGGTTTGCGAAGTTCGGAAGATCTTAAGAGTGGTCGAATTCCAGTTGCTTACACTTTGGATCCTTCTGTTTTTGACTCACCTGAAATGATTGCAAAGAGCATGAAAGCTTTAGATCCGATGCGATCACAAGTTCATGTCGTGTTAGTGGGTCATGGTGTGGGTATGCCACCGGAACTTGTGACGTCAGAAGATGCCAAGACAAGCATTCGAGATGCTGTTCGCTTAGATATCGACTGTCTCAATCAAGCAGCTTTGTTTTTTCAAAAACGAAATTTTCGATTTGTTAGCACATTGGATGGTGGCTATTCGTCGTGGCATGCATTTATGCGCGATCGTGCGGGATCATCTCCATCAGAGCTTTTGAACCACGTTGCTACCGAGTGTGTCTACTGCCGGTACGATACGATTCTGCGCACAGGTGTGGATCCAACTAAGAAAAAGAGTAAAATAAAATGGCGACGCAAAACGAATATGCCAAAGACCACATCTATGCCTGTGAATGGAGGAGAAGGTGATGCTAGTATCGTCTCGACTAGCGATGTGAATCATGGACGTAGTCGTAGTACTGGCAGTCTTGGAGCATCTCGGCGTCAAAAGCTAACACTTTCTCGAAAATCAATTTCATCCATGAGGACCAAATTGTCAGAAGTTTCAATTCCAAAGAAATGGAATTGGAGGCGTCGATCTTCGGGATCAACGAGTACGGACGTCCTACATGATAGTGGATCGTCATCCGAGACGGCAACAGCTGAAGATGGTGGCAGTGATCACGGATCTTCGTCAGATGAGCATGAAGAAAAAGGTGATGAAGTGACGCATGAAATGCTGCGTGCTGCTCTGGAAGATCCTGAAGATTCGAGTATTGGAGTTGACTTGGACATAGAGGGATCAAAGGATACAAACTTTGTTGGAGTCTTTACAATTGACTATAGTGAAGACGAAGACGAGGACAACAGTGAAACCTTAACGACGAAAATTGACGAACATGCAATGACATGTTCGATCGAAGCTGTCGTTGGAGACGACGCAGAACCGACCGCATTGGCTTAAGGAATGCAAGAGTAGGATACGAATAAAGAGGAATGTTTGGGTGTAAGGTCCTTCATCTTGACAGCAGATATGCATCTTAGAACCCTTTAAGTGCGTGAACAAAGAACTTCATTTTGTTTTTCAAATAGAATGTTTCTTTCGAAGACAGCATTTAATAATTTGATCTTGTGATTGGCTAAGTCCTGCTTCTAATATCTCACCAATGAGATGAGATAATTCCATTACATTTATAATAGCTGAGTGAGACCTTCCACCATTTTGTCATGCCTGCCGTGTGCGAGGGCCTTTTGGCTAAGCTCGATGAGCTCATGGACTTTCTTTGCTTTGCTAAGCTTCTCAATGCAGAGTTTCGTGGTGTTGTACGTTTCAAGCTGCTAGAAATTACAATAAATTGCCGTCTGAGACATTGTGATGTCATCAGGTTACCTTTATGTTTCGAACTTCTTACCCGGACAAGAATAATATTGCATGCATACGGACAATTGATATGCGTCGAGGTTACAGAGTTTTATTTTATTTATGTGACGAGATTTGAAAGTTCTCATAGTTGCGTTTAATGCTTGCTTACGTAAAGGTTTGGAAGTGACTAAGAAGACTTTACACCCTCAGGACCCTTACTTGCCCAACGTGGCCGTAGTACACGTAAGTCTTGAAGATTTTCTATACATGTATTCAGGCAAGGCAACAACTAGTGAAATAGCTGGAATGGTTATGTCTGGTCGAGTGGCGGTACCCTGGAATAGTTACAGCAAGCTAAAGGCTTTTGCCGATTGTTTTGATTTTTCAACAAAAATGTGGGAAGCATACTATGCAGATATTGAAGCTCGTGGTTTTGCAGTAGAGAATGTGGAATGCAAACAAATGTGTTGTTTGCAGAGTAAGAAGGAAGATATTGAGGCGAATTGGCTTATGGTTTCCGACGCGACGATTTCGAGTGGAGGCGAGTGGGAGGTGGTGTCGGACTTGAAATTCTTAAACATTTCCAAGGAGCAACGTGAAGAGTTTGGAAAGAAGTTTGATCGAACGCCACTTGAGGAGTGGCTTTCGAAGTTGTGGAACGGCGATGAAGATCGGTCGAAAAACATACAGTCGGTTTCAGCGCTGAATTTCAATGTGAAGAATCCGCTTAGTGATCTTAAGTCGATGGCAGGTAGATTTTTCGTCTCACTGGAGGCGTAGTATCGGTATTGACGCAGAAAGATGCTATTTGTTTTTGAAACACGTGTAATTCTCCATGATCGCTATATTACAATCGTCATCAAAGCTTAATATCAGGTGACAACAGGCTTGAAACCGACTCGATAACTACTCATACAGTCATTAAAATATGGTACTACTGCTATTTAACAGACGTCCTGCTACTGCTTCCATTTTAAAGAATAGTTCAACAATCCTATGACAGTACAAGGCAAATCTGATAAATTAGATTTTGACACCTAAATGACGCTACACTCGACAACTTTTCGATGTTCACACCTATCGACATCTAGTTTTTGGTGAAAATCTGAATCTTTTTCACCGTAAAAGAAGCACTTGAATCTCCTTTCTTCTGCTCTTCAAGAACTAAACGAAAATTTTCAAAGAATGGGAAGCCGGATGTAGCGTCGTGCCCTCCGGCTGCGGCGCACGGTGACGTAGCATCTACGCCCCAGAAAAGATCGGCATTGTTGTAAATTCGAGAAGTAGCGGGGCCAGTGCCACCTGTAATGTCGTAAGTATCGACGTCATTGAGTTTACCACCTTTCGTAATAGCTGGGTTCTGAAATAGTTGAATATACTTTCCCGTGCTATCTGATCCCCAGACAGCAGCAATTGAATTCGATGCATCGTTCGAGAACTGGGCTGTACATCCAGATGTCATGGGCTGCGTATTTTTGTACCACTGACTCTTAACAGGACTTGCAGGACAGAAACATGGACTTCCGTCCTCGGTGGCTGGCCCCATGTGCATGGTCAATTGGCCATAGCTTGATACATCGGTGAAGCCACCAAAGCCACTGTGATCATATGCAGGGATATTGATAGCGTCCTGTGCGAACATTTCGAACAAGTCGAGCTCACCCCAGTACGGCCAGCCATTGCCTTTTCCAAATTGATCTTGAAGCTTGGTGTTGAGCATCCATATGTTTGTGTCACTCGTACTTGAACGCTCCCATTCAATGTACACAACCTTTTCACCACTCCATCCTTCTTTAGTTCTAATTGGTTCAGCGCTATTATCGGATGTCAAAGTGATACCACTACTGGTTATCATACTCGAAGGTAAGGCAGCACCACTAGCGTACTCCCACTTGGATGCGTCTGTCCAGTCAAAATCGACAATAGAGTAGGAAAGAACATTACCCGATGGGCTTGGCAAAGGAGTCTCCTCGGACGGTGGCGATGGGGCGAGTGACGGTGTTGGTGGTGGTGTTGGTGTCTGTTCCTGTGTCTGTGTCTGTGGTTCAGCTTCGATATCGATTTGTGTCTGTGGTGAAGTCAATGAAGCATCTGTCAAGTCAAAAGCATTGTTTTCGTTAATCTGGCAGCATGAGGATGAACAAGAAGAAGAGATATCACTTCTTACTGATTGTCACATTTTGCCCGAATGATACTTTGCCAACACCTTCTTCGGATCCGTTTGTGCTGAGTGAGCTCATTTTAAGACTCCCCACATCATTTGTCGATTCATTTTTAACAGACTCGCCATATTCGTCAGCAGTAGCATCTTTTACAAACTCATTCAATACTGGCTTCGAAATATCATCAGTATCATCAGAAGACGGGGTTACTGTGTCCTAGGATGTTAAAGCAAGAGTCAGCAATAGAAATCAGTTCCTCTTTTGCTTCATAATTTCACCTGCGCAGATTCCGTGTTGGCAGTCGACTTCGTACTTGTAGAAACACCAATTGAGATACCAATAATACCCAAAATCAGAAAGACAATAACAGCGTAAATAGGCTTCTTTCGGCGCTGCATTCGTGCCTTCAGCGTCTTAAGGTCGTCCTTTTCGTCTCGACTAGCGGACATTGGATTGACCTTCTCATCGATATTGCGCATGGTGCTCACGCCCGTGTAGTCATCTTGTACATTTGTCATGACTACGATCAGATTCGTTTATAAAAGGCTTTCTGAGCGATGAATTAAGCCCTAATCGATGAGAAAAGCTATAAGCCTGCTTTTGATCAGATGCATTGGTAAAGTGGTTGGCTGAGGTACAAGACGTCTGACTTCTACCCGCCTCAGCTTACTGAAATCAAGATGTCAAGTTCAGCATGGTTTGTATGTAATCCGGCTGTTAATACTTCAAAGCATGTTTCAAAAATATATTTCGTTCGTTGCCATTACACAGTATGCAATTATTATTCAATTTGCTATGGTCTCACGCTATTCGCGAAGTTTACCGCAGGTGCATAATTGAATTGGTGCTATGTGTGTAAGGCCGTGCAGTCCCTTCTGGATGTAAAAGCACGGGCGGCAGTTCGTAACTCATCCTTTACACCAGAAGAGGTTTATTCACGCTCACGTGTTCCAGATTACCAGCACCATACACTTCCGAGAATTGGGTTTCGTTTCGTTTCAAACAACAAAATCTGAGATCGCTCCGCGAAGGTCGTTGTCATCTTCAGGCAGTAACATAAACAAGGTGATTGTTACTAACGTGCGGTGTTAGTTGATTATATAAGAGATCCTAGATTGTAAGGGGTCCATTTTTAAGACAGCTGACTGAATTAATACGCGTCTTACGTACTTAGCCCTCGCCAAGCTTCTTTCCGACTGAATTTGCTTGATCACCGTTCATTTTTCTATCTGATTCTTACCGGGTCTCTTGACCCTGAAATCGAGCTAGATCAAAAGCTTATTACATCCTCTAATGGCCCTCGCCGCTTGAAACCCTGCAATATACTCCGCCCTCATCACCACATCGATTTGCTTCGTTTCATACATAGCTCGAATCCGTTTCCATAGTCATACAGCATACTGTCACATATTGTTAGCTACCGCGAAATCGGTTTCACTAGCTGCATGTTTCCTACGACAAGCAAATCCTTTGCAACATTTCCAGCCGTTCTTCTAGATGGTCAAGCTTGGGTTGTTCAATAAAGCGCATAAGGTCGAGTGCTTCGATAAAATCATTTTAATTTTCTAAACAGTAACGAAACTTTTGAGTAAAGCTTGTTCATTCGTCGTAATGAGCAGCGGCATGTCGTTGTGCAAGTTTTATCGAAAGTTAGTACCGTTCCCTATCTGTAGAGGTCCAGCCATGCTCTTTAGAAAGTGGCCTCTTGATCCGGCACATAGTCTATGTTGCTATTGGTAAGGTAAGAAATATGGTCACTTACAAAATCCTCGAAGCTTGCCATGTTCTTAAAAGCTTGTCAGCGGTTTTTACATGTGACCTGGTCACTAATTAATCGTCCAGGTTGATCCTCACCTCTTCGCTTATTTGGCAGCTTAGGCATTTCATGACTGCCAAAAGTCAATATAATTGCTCACAACCACTTAAGTCTTGTGTATTTGCGTCTGTCTTTACCATATGCACCCACCCATTATGTAAAGCGTGTTACCCCTTCAGCGGAAAAACAATGTTTCAAACGTTGATCGATTTCAGCAGCTACAGCTCCCCAGACATCACATTGGTTTGCTTGTCCTTTGTAATCTTCGCATTTCCTGGAAAATTTGGAAGTCAAATCATATTAACCATATTTGAGACTTCACATGCAAATGAGTTTGTCTTAAAGGTCTTAGATTGCTTTCTTGACTTCATTGTTTCTTTATTATTTCATACCTTTCATCCGGGATTTGATGGTGCACTTTCAAACCACAGCATCGTCCAATAGTCCTGATAATACGATTTTGTCACCGTTCAAAGATTCGAAATTCTCGACAATCGCAAATCTCCCTTTCAAAGATACAACTCTGTATCTTGTGTTCTCATAACGTTGGAATCTGAAAAGCGGCTCGCACTATTTCGTAGCTTAATAATTTGCAAAAGCTTGTAGAGTCTGGTAGTTTGTTGACTTGGCGATGATCGTGTCGCAGCTCAAAAAACGGCCCAAAATTCCAGTCTTTGTTTTCTGAACTCCATAAAAATAATATCACTGAACTGCATGTAAACTACCTTTCGCTATTGTTGTTGATTAGCCTGAAAAGTCAGATATGTCGATGACACATAGTTTGCACTCATAATAGACAGAGGTTTAGATATTTAAGCCATTATATTTAAGTATACATGCTATACATTACAAGCAAAAACAATTTTAAATTCCATCATCCACTTCACGATAATTGGTACGATTTTTCTATAATGGCTTATCGTTCAGAACGCTCTCGATTATAAAAGCTGCGACTCGTTGAGTCCAGGCTCGCAAATAAGATGATTGATTCGAAAGCCGTCTTTGGGACGCTGAAACGCGATATTTTTAAGTGCCAAATCCTCGCCACTGCCCAAGCTACAGCGTAATATGCTTAGTGCTGAATGAAAGTAGCTGCTCCTGCTTTATCAATTCCATGAGGCTGTCAGCCCACTTCTGTGTCTTACGGATCTCTTTTATTTAGTCCTAACGGTTAGCAATTGTTTATAGTACTAGAGCTTTAAAGTTTACAACGGAGCTAAAAAGCAGTACTTTTTAGCTTGATTTGAGACAGCGTCAAACAAAAGAATGCTAATCAACCTAGGTACGAATCGCGATTTA
>NW_020189293.1:1171004-1171126 GCF_900000015.1 Plasmopara halstedii
GACCGTCAGATTACTGTCAGTGGAGGTACAATCACCAACACACTCAAGCGTTCTGTTGAGCTCGTCGGTAAATTTGAAGATGCGAACCTGGACGCCAAGCGCCAGAGGACAGTCAGGTATCC
>NW_020189293.1:1173836-1175356 GCF_900000015.1 Plasmopara halstedii
AAGTCTAAAGATAGGAACCGATACGTGCACGTCATGAAAAAAGATGAAGAGGATCATTAATTTTGGTGCTTAATGCAGAAAGGTGAGCGAATATTTGTTTGCGACGTGTATCAAATGCGTAGTATGGTTTGTCAACCACTTATTTTGTAAGTACAAGCTTTAATGAACCGTGAGAAAAAGTCGAACTCTTTCAATGATACCCCACAGGCTGAGAATCGCATTGAATACACAACACATATTTCTAGTTCATCCCGTTCGAGGGCCACACTAATGGTGAGCTCCAAGAAGGCAAGTTTACTACTTCTGCAGGTACATAGCGCGGAGAACGCAAGTTCGAAAAAAAATTCAGCGACCTCAGAAGGACTTTGGGTGTTTTCAAATGTGACTTGTCGATGTTCCTGATATAGTTTCGACTTAAAACTCCTCTTTAATAACGACCTAGCTTTTTTTCATTCCATTTGAAATTTCTACGAGTTCGAGCAGCTCCAGTTTTCGAACCGCGGGCAGAGCACACCGCCCGGACCAGCGAAAAGCAATCGTGGAACATGAGTTTGGCTCCTTTTGGAATGAACAGGACCTTTCTCAAAAGCTGAATTGCTTTTTTGCAAGCACATAAGTCACAGCTACCACCGATACGATTGCGAGCGGCTATATTGTGATGTGACTTTGATTTGATTGACTCAATTCAACAAACTCAGCTCCACACGTTATGCTCATACCTATAGACACCTACGAACGTGGATCTGCAGCTAAATGAAAGCATAATGAGTCCGCGATACTCACTCTATAAAAAATCTGACTTTATATATCACAAAACGCGAGACTTTTCAAGTCAGTCATAATCGTATAGATAAGCTTTTAGATACAGCAGCCGACCATGTCTTGTGCTCACCAAGTCCGTGCCCCATGAGCCTATCGCATCGTGTAACTCTCACTCTTTTGCCAGTCTATAAGCTCATGATGCGGGAGCAGGATTAGCTAGAGGGGAAGTTAAAGCCTCAGCAGCCTCAAAGTAAGGGCAGACCATTAATCTTACCAAATCCAGGTGACATGTGATGTTGGCAAGTGCATCACGCAGCAGACCTCTCATGACTTTCCTTACTCGTCGCGCAAGCCCGGATGGGAATGACCTCCTCCATTTTTCGGGCTTTAAAATATTCAACACTCAGCCGCATATCCATGACCATAATTGGAATTTGTTACGCCTTCGTAAGCACCAACAATCAAGCATATTGACTTGAGGCACTTAAAAAGATAGCTGTTCTGACGCTAAAAGCGTCTTAGCTATTCCGGGCCAACGCTTCCGCGTTCACTTGCGTCGGATCCCGGTATGGCTCAAGCAAGTCCCATAAAACACCGTGTGGGTATGGATCCTTCTCGGAAGGTTCAGCGTATACGCAAGGCCTCACTTGGCCACGTCTTTTAAAGGTTCAATAAGCCGTGGACGGAGCTTTATCTTATCTACAGCAGAAACTGCATGTGTAGGAAGGTGTTAGCATTTAGTAATCCCAGGTCTTCTG
>NW_020189293.1:1175366-1175559 GCF_900000015.1 Plasmopara halstedii
AAAGTTGCTGGATATTAGAGTCACAAAATCGGACGACTCTGCCTCCGTTAACTGACGTTTGTTGGCGTAGTACTGTTCCGTGGCGGAGATCCATAACTCGATGTCTTCACCGTACTTCCCCTCATATACTGGAGAATCCTTCTTCTTGTGCTCGCCTCTTGACGCAACGAGAAATTCAAACCGTTCATTGGCT
>NW_020189293.1:1175569-1175680 GCF_900000015.1 Plasmopara halstedii
CTTCTCCATCCTCACGAAGGATCAGTCGAAACGACTTAGGTGTAGATAAACTTCAAGTGCTACCAAGTGCAGCGGGGCTGCTGTAGCTAAGCGCTTTAGGGAGCGTACACT
>NW_020189293.1:1175690-1176319 GCF_900000015.1 Plasmopara halstedii
AGGATACCAAGAGAGAGCTGAACGCACAAGGTGGATCGTCGATCCTACGGAATCCCTTGGATCCGTACTATCCTTTGGTAAACAAATTTCAAGACGTCGTCTCCACAGACCCGCCTTCGGTCTTTACCTCCGGACCGAGGTGTGCGTCATGAGAGCTACCTGGTTCCGGGAACCAAACACTGCGTAACACGCCAATGGTCCCTGCCCAAGGGGCAGTGCGACGGCATTGACTTCCTTCCATTTCGGAGCGTCGAGCATAACTGCCCGACGCCCCGGAATCGATAAGTATCTTCCACGGCTTCTCGAAGCCCTTTACGGTCGCCTCCACGACCAGCAAGCCCGGCTTAAATACACGTTGCGTGTTCCAGAGCACGGAGCCCTTCGGGCCGCGCCCTCCTGACTTATGCCTCCCTGAGGCTCAACAGAACTCAGTTCTTCTCCAGTAGGTCGTCCCACGCCTACAGGATGGTATCTTTTCCCCACGACGAACCAGACTGGTAGACATTGGGCGACGGTTCGAAGAACCTTGACGCGCCTTGCGCAGGGGGCGGGCGTCCTCCCACTTCTGATCCGCAGGATTCGATAGCAGAAATCTCTTCATGATGCCAAACTAGAGTGCGGACTCCGTG
>NW_020189293.1:1176904-1179290 GCF_900000015.1 Plasmopara halstedii
TGGAGCATGGCGGATGCGATGGCCATCTCGACCTCTCTCCCCCAGAGCAGGAGATTCTCTCCATCCTTCCCCTAGAAGACCTTAACGATCACCATGAGCGGCTTAGGGCGGAGGAAGTCATCCGTTACTGGCGGTGGCGCCATATACGCAAATGAATCAGACATCTTCTGCTGCAGGTGCTCTAGCAGCGCGTTTTCGTAATTTGAAAACGCCTCTAGACGCGTACCGATAGCCTTGCGCAGCAAGGTGTTGCACGCCCTCAGGGCCCAGCAAAAACATCAGCTTTTTAAGCCCGTCCTGCATGCCCTGGGGCAAAGAGGGAAATTGTTCCATTCCCACAGAGGATCAGTGCATCACAAGAGCCTCGCCCTTGATGCCTCGGACCTTGTCCGACCATGCCATTCGTTGCATGCAATGACTACTTGTATACTGAAGCAGCGCTCAGTGGGTTACGTGCCACTCCACGTTCAGCCCGCAGGCCATGCTCAGGGCTCCTGTCCAAAACACCTTTGGTGTTCGATGACTCGATGAGTCGGATACTCCGATATCCAGCATATTGACTGTCCCGGTCCAATGCTCGCGCCAATAGCGTTTTTGCCTGCTAGCAGAGGTGGATTGATGACTCACCAAAGCTTCACCAGGAGACGTGTAGTCGATCCATGGACCTTGATGTTCAAACCATGCCAAACCAAGGTTGGGGTTGTACCTTAAATCCAAGTCTAAGACTAAGCAACTTTTCACGCTATTAAATTAAAAAAACTTGGCACCGAGGTCCACCGGGACTCTCAGCATAGTGACACAATTCCCCGTCGCTGAGAGAACAGTGATGATGTCACACAACCGCGCCTTCAGCGCCTCTGACTTTCTTTCAGCGTGGAGCGTCGAGCTTAATTGCCTGACGCCCTGGAGTCGATAAGGACCTTCCATGAATTTTCGAAGCCCTCACGGTCGCTTTTACGACCAGCAAGCCCGGCTTACATACACGTTCCGTGTTCAAGAGCACGAAGCTCTTTGGGCTGGGCCTTGCTGACCTCTACCTCCTATAAGCACAACAGAACTCAGTTTTACCTAAGTAGGCCGCCCCGCGCCTACTGTTTTTTCTTGATTCTCCGCGACAATTAAGACTGGTGAGAAGCGGTATATCGGTTCTTTGACCCTTGACGCACTTGCACAGGGGACAACCAGTCCGAAGGTGACGAGTGTCTCCACAGACAAAACACCGTCGGGTGTTTAAACGCTGCCCGTAGCTCGGAGATCTCCCCCCTCTTTCTCAGCAAAGCTGAAATCCATTGGCTCAGGCCCGCTCGACTAGCTATGAGGTGTGTATTCCAACCAAGTCGCGCCAACTTGAAGTTATATTCGGCATTCAATGCCACATTCACCGCTTCACAAAAAAAGACAGATGAACACGGAAGACTTCCATTCTGGCTACGCCAGTGCGGAGGCTCTCCATAAAGACGGTCACTGTGACCGCCTCGGGGAGAGGATTAGCAGCCATCCCAGCTATGAGAGTATGCAGCTCTCGGACAAAGTCCACCAATTCCTTCTTGCCGTGTCGAGCGGCAAGGAAACGCGATCGCACGCGATATGCCTGGCTAGGCGGCGTGAACACTCGTGAAAGCTTCAGCTCCATCCAGGAGGGAGACGCCGCTTCTACCGAAACACCGCACGTTGGTGCCTATTTGCGCGCTCGACTCCCGAGCTTGGAGATGGCTAGCGCCACGCGCTGTTGCTTGGTTTGGAGCATGGTGGACTTTCTCGGCCACTCTTACTCAGAGCAGGAGATCTTCTCCATCCGTGCCCGTGAAGGTCTCAACACTCACCATGAGCGGTTTGGGTCAGGGAGGGGGTTCATCGGTCGCCGACGGCGACGTCATGGACGCAGTCCACGCTGACATCTTCCGCTGTAGTTGCTCTGGCAGAGCATTTGCATAGCTTGAAACCGCTTCTAGGCGCGCTTCAGGCCCTTGCGAAGCGAGGTGTTGCACGACCTCAGGGCCCAGCAAGGACATCAGCTTGTTAAGCCCGTCCTGCATGCCCAGGGGCAAAGAGGAAAATTGTGTCATCCTCACAGAGGATCAGTCTAAACGACTCAGGTGTAGATTGACTACAAGTGCTACCCAAGTGCAGTGGGGCTGCCGTAGTTTTGCGCTTAGAGAAAGCGTAATTTAGGTCACCGACCTTATGTTCTTCACAAGAACCATTACGAATGTAGCGGATTGCGATCCGCTTACTCCAACAGCAATTACAACCTTAATTCAAGGCTAATTAACTCTCCCGTTTAAACTCAAGAACTGACCTTTTTATTTTTATCTGCGGCAAAGCCGACTAATTTTAAATGCATAGGTTTTCCTAAATATGTATAGTAAAATCTAAATACATGTAT
>NW_020189293.1:1179300-1205331 GCF_900000015.1 Plasmopara halstedii
CACACCATACCCATCTCGTGTGACCCCCCTGTTACCAGGGTACGTGTAACCCCGTTACACTACCGGCCCGCGGCAGAACGCTGTAACACGCATTCATTGCGAATCCACTACTTTATTTGATACAGTCAATTCACGACTCAGTCGTGGAATCCGCTACTAGCGTTTTCAAGCGCAAAGGGGTTGTCTTTCACTTTGCACAGAAGAAGCTTCGAGTCAATGAGTCCGCATTAACAAACACACATAGGTTGGGGAAGGTCGCTAAAAACTGGGTAAGAATCTGGTGCCTCTAATATAACAAAGTTATTAGTTAGATTTTTGCTGGCTTCAAACTGCCATAAATTTAGTATTTAGACTTATACCGTTTATACTCTTTCTATCATATCTTAGAATAAGACTACTGTCACGCAAATATATCATGACTCCTCGACAAATGAGTATTCACAATTTCACAAAAGTGCAAGGTAAAATTTGTTTCATTGTACTGTATTGATATGAAGATTTTGGTACAGCACTTGACTGATTAGTTTATCAAAGACGTATTCGGTGACTGCATGCGTTCTTCGGTTCGCGTTGAACTTCAGCATTTTTCTTGTTCTAAAGAAACTCAAACGCGCACACCTGTCGTCGTACTTTTGTGTATGACCACTAAGTATCGAAGATATTTAAACGGAGGTCGATGATCTTTCAAGTATTTTCTATTTGACAATAAAGCCACAAAATTCATGTATGCTATTGACCATTTACCCTTTTAGATCTAATCACTTTCGCCCACCAACGACGGAAGGAGGTACTAACTTTGAAGTTCGCGGTCTCCAGAGCATTTCCCAGTGCTTCCTAGCCGGCACTCTCGCTCACTTAGCAAGTCAGACAGCGCTGTTGTCTACCGCAGACATGAATCACGAACTCTTTAGTACATACTCGTGTACTTCCAGCCCCTCGTCTGACACTTCGACAGGCTTGTATGTAGACCTGGACCCCTTAACGAAAGCAGTGTTCACGGGAAGCGAGAAATTGCCGGCATTGTCGAAAGAGGCTGACATGAGTCATCTGTCTACCTCCAGGAAACAAAAAGGCGTAAAACGCAGCATGGACAGAATGTCGACGATTGTTAGTGGAGACAAGGCGTCGCCCAAAGCGGCAGTGGCCACGTCCATGTTGGAAATGCGCGCGAATTCACAAAGTCTGGTGGCGCACACTTTCCAGGATGGTAAGAGAGTTAGTATTAAACAGAGGAGTTTAGCGCCAGCTGCTGCCAAAAATGAGCGGGCCTTGAACATCAACGTCGCAACGCCCGCATGTGTAAGAAAGACTAAGGTTTCTCGTGAACGGCAACTCAAGATCAATGCAGCGTCGCGACGATGTCGGGAGAAACAAAAGATGGAGCTCCAATTTCTTCGCACTCACGTTGTGGAGCTTCAGGTGGCCTTAAAGGACCAGGTAAATTACCTGCAAAGCCAATTGTCGCAGCAGCAACGGGCGGCGCGACTTTTACACTTCGTGGACAACAGTGTGCGTAAGGTGGATGAGATGGGCTCGGGCATACGGTCCACTCCTGTAGCCATGTCTACTGTACCACTCGTGTCCTTCAGCTCTGATCTACTCCCGTTCAAGACAGAAGACAACAGTGGAGATGATACGGATGGCCTACACAGCAATGAATCCGTGAATCACATTGAGACGGATGACGCTAGCAGTGTTCACACGATCGACCCGGCCACAGGCTATTCACTAACTGAAGAGCGCAAGAATGAATTGCTTCACATTGCGTCGTTTGTACGCGTAAATATTAGCCTTGAAAGCAGCAGCTTTGAACCTGAAGTCATTTCGTGTCTTCCAATTGAAATGGATGGATGGCAACTTCGTCTTGCCATAACGAAGAAAAACTACACGATTCACAATCAAAAGTTTTTTTCCTGTAGCGCTAAGGATATGGTCGACTTTTGTTGGGAGACAAACGTGGCGCAAAAGATCTCCATTAAGCACGCCAAGAAGCATTACGTTGTTGTCACGCCTTTAGACAAGAACACTGCGCACGTGTACTCTAAGACGACGGGAAAATGGTCATTGAACGTGCACGGAGTGCCGAATGTCAGCTACAATAGTATTGTGTGTCGCACATCTATGCCGGAACGACATTGTGCTATCATCTGTCAACAAAGTGTCTTAGAAGAGCGTGATTTTCAGGACGAAAATACACTGCCGTGGCTTTTTAAACGGTGGGTAGTCTTCCGGCCGCAAGTTCAAGACGGCGTTGAAGGCACATTCGTTGAAGCCTACCGCACCGCCAGCTATGCCACTGGACGACCCATTTACAAGGAAAACAAGACGTACGACAGCTTTTGCGAACATTTAATTCGGCGATACACCGAATCGAATTCGCTATTAGAACGTATGATGGCACGTGACAAGCGATTCGCTCACGCGTTCGAGGCTAGCATGCGCTCAGGGATCGGGGATGAATCGGCCACACTCTCCGATTTATTGGTTAAGGACTTGTTGCTCTTCTAAGGCCTCAACCCAATTATGATATAAAGAATTTGGGAATCGTGGTAGATATGTGGAATGTGTAAGAATATAATATATCCTGAAGCAGATGTTTTATCGTTTCTATTGACAACTTCAGAAGAAGTGAGGGCCGCCATGGTGGTGGTTCACATGGCTGAGCATAGCATTGTTTATCTATAGATACATATGTCTGTTCCTAGGCTTTGGCAATGGAGTCCATGTGACGTCGAATGGACGAGGGAGCTCACTGAGTGCCACTTCCTCTTCCGTCATCTTCGCTTCCGCCTCGAGCCACTCGGCAAAGTATTCTTCGACGGTTTCAGATACCTCGAGAACGAGTCTTTTTTTTTTCTTCTTGCTTTCGTCCTCTTCAGCCCCATCTTCTTCCTCCTCATCTTCATCGTCATCCACGCCGAGAAACAGCGAATTCTCTTCATCTTGAACATCGCCTTCTTCATCACGCTCCGATTGCTCCATTGTTTCTTTTCCTCGAACCTTGTCCTTATTCTTAGCCTTGATATGCAAATTTTTTTTAAGCTTCACGAATTCATTAAATCGAACCGCGTCTCTATTCGACATTGGACGACGACATTTCATTTTGCGCACGTGATCATGTAGCAAGTCAATAACTTGTGCAGCCTCGACAAAAGACGGAAATTTTAGATCCAATCTACCGTTCGTAAGCATGACACCTCGTGGCACCAAGCCAGAGACTTTCATGTTTAAACCAGCTTTTTCAAGAATACAATTCACTTCATCTACCACCTGGCCCACCGTAGCTCCGTACGGTACATTCATAAGAGTGACACCCGAGCGCTCATCGGCTGGTGATGAGAAGACGGGACGGTACTCGTTCCACCCTGCCATCATGACGCCAAAGATCTGCAAGGCACGCATCGTAGCCTTTCGACAAGCGGTTTCTGACTCAAATTCCACCACAGCTTGATATGGGGTCTTCTTATCACTCGCAATGATCTTATCTTTGTACTTTGACATCTGCAAAGGTCTCAATTCTTTGCCCTTGGGCAATGATTGATCTTCCTGGATTTTTTTTATTCGATTCCTTTTCTTTTTTACTTTTTTCTTATCATCATTATCGGGGTCTTCATCAATTTCATCCTGCGCTAATGTTTCACCATTTTTCTCATCTTTTTCGTCAATATCGTCTGCATAATAGGCCTCCGGTGGACCATTGATGGGGTTAGCAAAAAGAAAAAAGCGTTTGACACCTCCTACATGAGCAAGTGCTTTCTCCAAGTGCCTCTTTGTCACACCATGCGGCAAATTGCGATAGAATACGCAGCGAGATGGCTGCCATACAGCTTCCAGGCGGTCGCGGCCTGCGTCGTTCAGCGGCTCTAGCACACCTCTTCCGCGCAATAATCTCCGTGAATGACGAAGTTTCACACGACAAATAGTTAACATTTCCACAGACAATTGCTGGTATACTTCCTCAAACATAGGCATAATAGTCACCGAATCGCGAGAACCCAGCGTCTTTCGCACATCAGATAGAAACGTTTCTCCAAACGTTGAACGATTCGGTCGCCAGGCAAGTTTATATTTGAGAAAGCGGGTAAAAAACATGTGATACTTGCGGTCATCCAGCACCGATACAATGTTCCATGCCGTCGTGATGACCTTTTCGTGCTGCATTGGACTCAGTTTTCTTGAGATCAATTCACTTGGTTCCACTTCGTCGATATCATTGATTAAAATGTGTCCGACACGCATGCGCGTTTCTAACAAAGCACGAATCATGGCTTCATTCCGCATCTGATGGTGCTGTAGTGCACTTGTCGCAATGGTGGAGTCAAAGTCGTTATATGTTGCGTTATCACCAGACAAAAATGGCACGAGCTCGGATAGCAACTGCTCATGATACGCGTCCGGGAATGCCGTCTGGATGTTGCACACCATCTCCTGAAAGATCTTGCGGTGCAATTTGGACGTCTTGACAGATGCGAGCATCGCCACGAGCATCTTTGAAATTGTCTCGTTCGACAGCTCGGTCTTCATAAAGTCCACTATTCCCTGTGTTTGGGACAGCAACATTCGAAAGTCAATACGATCATTTTCAAGATTAAATTCCTCCCACTCGGCATCCACCGCGTCGATACTCCCGCTATCGTCGTCCTTCGTCTGCTTTTCTAATCCCAACATGTCAGCGTAATGCGGAAATCCCTCCATATCCAACACCTTGCGAAAGTCAGACTTAACTTGCCATAAACTCGACTTAGAGCCACGATTAAAACCCGCAGCAGGTCGCTGCATCAGCTTAAGCGAGTTCAAACACGCCAGTCGGCAATAGCAGAAAACAATGCTTACAAACGTTGGTTCAGCTACCATATCTGGGTGCAATCCTATAATCTTGGGTACAACAAAGTCATCGGGTGAGTCAGTATTTGCGTTTGCTTCCAAAGTAACTCTTTTATTCTTGTCTTCTCTATCGACGGCACCCCGTCGCGAGTCAATCTCAAGATGATCAATCACATCGTCATTGCCTTGCAAGAATGCGATCATATAAGCATATTCCTTTGCGTAGTTTACTCCAAATCGCGACTCCAAAGAACGTAAAAATTGCTTTCTGGAGAGACCTGTGACGCGAGGTAGCGTCGCGAACTGAGCAATGCGATGAATAACCTTACCAATCTCTAATTCTGACATAGAGTGCCGCAGCACCGCCATTATTCTTTCGGCTTTAGCGGTCGCTTCTGCTCTTGATTCCTCGCGAATGCTGTCATCATCGAGCTGTTCAGTACGCTCCTTGAGCTCAGCATCGCTGATAGGAAAGCCAATACGCTGCGCCGTGAACTCAATGTCCTGAGGCTGCTGACTTTCTACCTGATGTGAGGCCAGCAGCTGAAGAGTACTGGCTTGCGCGTAGCTGTCCATGCTGTTGTAATGGTCATTGATCGCGCCATTCACATGCTCTAACCCTGAAAAGGGCGCCACTGACCTTCCCAGAAGACGCTTTGCTGGGTTTGATGCATCATTCAATGTACGGGAAAAAAACTGAGATCTTTTACGGTAAGCAGTTTGAGCCTGCAGACGCAGCATCGTCGGCCGGGTAGGATGCAGAATGCGCATCAGGCAGCTGAGCTACGTTGGCCAATGGTGTCTACGAAATGTTTTTTTGTGTACTCCTATGTTTAGGTTACACAAAGACTAAAGTGTGGTATGCAGTTTGAAAAGGCATAAGACAAAATGACGGAGGACTCTCGAAGTAACAAGTTGAATCGTGAGCTACTGCGCTGGATCCAAAGTCTTGACCTGGCCTACTCCATCAAAAACGTCAAGAGGTGCGCAGATTTCAAACATTGTTACGTACCAGTAATTATTATGGTTGAAATTATTAGAGACTTTGCCAATGGATTCTTGGTGGCCGAGATTTTGTCTCGATACTACGACAAGGACATCAGCATGCACTCATACGAAAACGGTATCGGAAAGAAGGCCAGAAAGGATAACTGGGATCAGTTAGTCAAAGTGTTTGGTCGCTTTGTCGATCTGGAGCCTTTGATCATTAAAAATGACATCGACGCCGTCATTCACTGCCAAAACGGAGCCGCAGTTGCGTTCCTTACGAAGCTCTATCAGTGCTTAACGAAGCGTACTATCCAGTCTACACTTATAAGTCAGCCTCATACATCAGGTACTGATGATAATGCGGCCTGTGCGAGCATAGCTAGAAGTTTAAAAACGCTGGAAGAGATTCCACCATATGCGAAGCCTACCAATTCAACGTTAATTCGAGACAAGATGCGAGAATCCAACCTCGCCGAGACACAAGATCAGACGCAACTTCACCGCAAGGTCCGAGAGATTTACTCGCAGCACGAGGAAATGCACCAGCTTGAACGCTTGATGGTAAGCACGCCGGAACATAATTCGGCACTTAATAGTGCCAGCAAAGCCACAATGTTGCGCGGAGCAACGAAAGCTGTATGTAATGAAGGCTCTACCCCCGTGTTGATAACACAGCAGATTGTACGTGAGGTACAGATCAAAACTGCCAACCACCAAGGGTTCGATAAATTACGCGCTACACGAGAAGCGAAGGAGACTGGATTGCTGGATCCTTTGGACTCACGGTGTAATAATGAAGACGCTCGACGTGATCTTGCTTATTGCAGAGTGAGTAGTAAGAGTGACACTTATAGTATGGAGACAGCTCATAGGCGCCGGCCCTTCGATCTGCTGAATGAGAAAGTAGAGCGCCTGATTTTTGATACAGAACTCACGCTTAGGCCACATGAAGTCAAGGAAAAGTTTGAATGGTTTATTAATGCTGCGTACGAAGGACAATGGCTTAATGAGCAGCAATTTGTAAATGTTTTTCAATGTGCACAAGAGGAAGCTGAACTACTTGGCCTGGGTTTTCTAGACTTTCCAAGAGATTTCTGGAAATTTATTGGTCTCATGTATCCTTTCCTCTCAGAATATGACGAATCGCACGTATTCTTCCAGACAGCAATAAATTTTTTCGTGCTGTTGGGGCAGCAATGTGCATGTCGAGAAAAGGCAGCTGCTTCACTTCTTATGCCTGAATATATGCTTCCAAAATTGACGACAATTCTTCGTCGAGATGCTATCAAGCGACCAATGTTACTACGTACAGTATACGCGTTTGTGCCTAATACGGTGCTAGCTCATATCCAAACGATTAAGTACTTACGCGAAGCGATGGCTGATAATATTCCGCTTTTTATCCACATTCTAACAATTTTAGTTGGTATGGAAAGTGAACTGGATGAAACACTTGTGGACCTATATTACTATTACTGCAGCATTGGACTTGATACACCCTGTGAGAAGCTCCGTGCTGCGTGTTTGTCCATGTTAATGTCTTTCTTAAATTATGATGTAAAGCTCGTTGCGGATTTATTGCCACGTTTAACCCGATTTTCGTCACGACATGCGTGGTGGGAAGTGAAAGCACAGCTTGTGATTATCGCATCTGCTTTACTTCGCGTCGCATCCCCTCAGCAAAAGCACGAGGAAGATGACGCCGATGGAAGCATCGCAATATCAAAGATATCAACAAACAAATTTTCAGAGCAAATTGAATTGTGTTTAACCATCATCGAGCGAGAGTTTCATCCCAAAGCAAGTTTAAATATGAGGCGTATCGGTCTGTCATCTTTGTCGCAAAACCTTGAGCGATACCAGGAGCTTGTTCCCCTTTTTGTCGATGTATTATTGAGTCTCCCTGTGGCTGTACGTCACACGATGCTAGCGACTGCGAATACTGATCCTTCGACTGAGTCTACAAAAATAGGTGCAACCGGAATTGAACATCAGTTGCCGATTCGAGGTGCATCTGGAGTGATATATCAACTTGTGCCGTTGATCACAAGCTGGGACTCGGTCGCAATTGCAAAACAGCTGTACTATGAGCACCAAACTAGCATTGAGGCCGACTCAAGTGTCCTTCATGTAATGTTTAAATGCTTCGAGCATTTATTAAACACAGGCAAACAAAGCAATGTGTGGTTGCTTTACGACCAGATGAAAGATTATATCGTTACCGGGTTTGTCAAGGCCACAACATGCGAGCTCAGTGCCAGCATCGTCACTATTGCTCTGACGGCTTTACGCGATAGTGAGACTGATGTTTTCCAGCACATTGCGCTCGTCAAATCTGTGCGACAAGTTATCACGATGAATAATGAGGACCTACGTCAACAAACAATTGTCAAGATACTGCAAAATGTACGCAACACGAGTCCTGTGCGGGCAAAGCAAGTCCAGCGCTTTGTGACGACAATGCGCTCGAAGTGCGACGCTGATACATACAAGTCGTCGCTTTTTTCGACTGCATTTGGGAACGACGTGTAAAATGATCAAACACTTTAAACAAAATATTATACTTGTCACCTCTCACTACAAACACTAGCATTTTTACTACTATATGATCATTACATTGACAAAGAAGTTGCAATCGCTTTTTGCAATACCGGCTATGCAGTAGTCAATCCTCGAATGCTCTCTCTTTCAAGCTGTTTGTATGATTGTTACTGCAGCATTTGCATATGCACAGACTGAGGCTCCATTCCCCAGCATCGTTGGGATAGCGCCACCGTTAAAGGCCAAGCACACGGGATAGTTAGTCATGGGTGTCGAAATTCTTGCCTTGGAAATCGTGCCTCGATCATTGTAATTTGCATTCATACGTATAAGCTCTGAAGTCGGATTGATATTCACAACCCCATCGACAACCACAGCACGTTTGACCGGACCACACGTGCCGCAAGATTCAAACAACCTACCAGAATTGATCATGTAAAAGCCGCCACTAATAACGACGGTACCCGAGGCTTGGCCAAAGATGATTCGACGCGCAACATTTCGAGCACCTCCTCCTGTGACCGTTGTGATACCTGTTCCCGAATTTATGTGAAGCGCTCCTTGTACGGAATCCTTAAACCACACATTCACCAGCGCACAATTGTGCGTCTCGCAGTATACTCCACCACCACCCGCGATAATCACGTTGCTAAGTGTCCCACCGGCTTGAACAACAAAAACGGCATCTGCTCTCCTCATCTTGACACCCGATTGATACGCCACATTGCTGCGCTTAAAGGTTCTCATACCACCATCAAATGGCGTGTCAGGTCTCACCGTCCTAGGACTTAGGAGTGCCACCACTCCCATTGATAGTGGCCATGCACCGATAGAACGCTCCTCAGCTGCTCCTGTCATGACCTTCCCAGGGTCGTAATTATTCGCGTTTGCCGTAATCACTTGACTTTCAATCAATTTGCGATTCTCTCTACCCAGATCGAACGCCATTGCCTCGCTAACTTTTAGTGAGGTCACCGCTAGGCCATAATCAACAACAACGCAACATGCTTCGTATTGGGATTTAGGCTCTAATTCACAGCACAACGGTCCATACCTTGCCCGGCGAATGCGCTACAGATGAACAGCAGCACACATAGCTGCGCCATGTAGTTGCAAGCCTGTCCTACGCGTTTGTTCCAGATAAGCCCCAGGTCGTTTGTGGTCAAGCTACCACTCTTTCTCTGACTGGGGTAGAGCAAATAGCTTGCAAATCGACTTTTACCTCGGAATCCAGAGAAGGGGTATAAGAGGTTGTCCTTTTGCAGAAGCCTCTACGGAGAAAGACTTATTAACAATTCATTCACCCCATGATATCATGCGATGTGCTTCATGTTTCTGGTTGTTGTATAACAGTATAACAAATCGCACTTTCAATGCTAAAGGCTCGGTTTATGAAATAGTCGTACTTAAATGGATGATGGATAGTTCGATGTTTAAAAGCATGTACTTTGGCTTTTTGTTGAGGACGCAGACGACTGGTTCTGTACAAACATGTGCATAGACGACATTCGTATAAAATAAGCGGTCTTTCCACACAGGTCGATCGAGTCTTATACAGAAGCGGTTTTCACGCGCTTGGTAATGAGGTTCGACGTATGTAACGGGATTTCACGTACCCCTGTATGAAGAGATGGGTGACACAATATGGTGTGCTTACACCTGCCAGTAGTTATGCACTTTAACTAGGTTCTACTGTTTAATTAGGAAAACCTAAAGATTTCGATATAGGCTTTGCCGCAAATAAAACGAAAGAAATAGAGTTTACATTATGAACGGAAGAGTTTATTTGCCTTGAGTTAAGGTTGTGGATACTTTTGGAGTAAGCGGATTGCGATCCGATACACTGGTACTGGTTCTAGTATAGAACGTAAGGTCGGTGACCTTAGCTTAGCTTGCTTTAAGCAAAAGAGCGCTGCACTTGGTAGCACTCGTAGTCAATCTACACCTGAGTCGTTGCGACTGATCCTCTTTGAGGATGGAGCAGATCTCCTATTCGCCTCAGGGCATGCAGGTCGGGCTTAAAAAGATGATGTCTCTGCTTCGCCCTGAGGGCGTGCAACACCACGCTTCGCAGGGACCTGAAGCGAACATCGAGGCATTTTCGAGCTATAAAAATGCTATGCTAGAGCACCTCCAGCAAAATATGTCGGCGTCGACTGCGTCCATGATGCAACAGTCGACGACATATGGCTCCTCTCGATTCAGACCGCTCATGATGAACGTTAAGACCCTCGAGGGTACGGATGCGCTTACAATAGGCTAAACGCTGCCACCATTCCAGCACAGACGCCGATTCTTAGCTAGGATAATCTCCGGAACGATAAGGTTGGCTGTACAAAGTACAGCGCACTCGACTTGATCGATGGGTATTGCCAATTGCTCATGAGAGCAAGTAATTTTTCCGCTGCCAGCGGTGAGTCTTCCCAGCGGAATGCTCTGGGAGTGGCTGATGATGTTCCAAGGACTGTTCAATGCACCCGCGACATTGAAACGTCATGTGATGCACTTGTTCAGGCCCCACTGGGCGTATGCACAAACATACTTCGACGACATCTTCGTCCACGTCGTGCGGGGCACGGAAGAACAGATGACGAAAACCACATCATTCATTTGAAAGCGGTCACTTGGTGCTGGGTACCAAGGTGACTATGTCAATAGTGGAGCATCATGGTCAAACTGAGCGCGTGAATCGCGCCGTCGAGGATGTCCTTCGTAGCGTCTGCGCTCAGACTCTGGAACCCTGAAGCCCCATGCTACCACTCGTAGAGTTTGCTCTAAACGATGCAGTGCATTCATCTACCGGCTACACGCCGTTCTACGGGACGGGCTTGTTTATCATTGCGTCCCGGTGACGCCGCCATGCAATGGCTCAGGACTTGGTGTGGGAGGAATAGCCGAACGGCTAGCTGATGTCAGTTCCCACACTGTCCGTAAAGAAGTCGATGACTTCTTGTGTACTGAGCGTTCTATGACACGTTCGCGATGCGATGGCTAAAGACAAGACATGCAGAAAGAATATGCAGATGAAAGAAGCAGAAGAATTGTTGAAAACTTTGAGGTCAGAGACCTGGTTTTACTAAATACAAAAAATCATCGTACGCATGCAGTCTCTGTTGTCTTTGAGACAAAGCTCCGTCCGTGGTTTATCAGACCTTTTAAGGTCGTGGCCAAGCGAGGATTTGCGTATATGGTAAGCCTTCCGAAAAGGATGCGCACCCCCCAGGTGTTTAATGTGGGCTTGCTTAAGCCGTCCCGGGATCCGGCGCAAGTGAACGCAGAAGCGTTGGCGCTGAGGCGATGCCCAATGGCGCACGGCCGCCCAGAAGTTGAACCAGCAACTGGTTTTGAGCACGGAGTGCAACGACCTCCGTTTTCAACGGCGCCAGGCGGTCCACTGTCGCACGAAGTTACGTAATCGTCTGCTCGATGGCTAGGTCACCGGGCGGTGATAGACCAAATCGTCATCGTCCGCCGCCGACTCTTCTCGATAAGAATGGTGGCGTCTACTACCACGTGGAGCGCCTTGTGGGTCGACGTCGACGACAGGGTCGAGCCCAATTTTTTGTGAAGTGGCTACTCCGACTCCGAGAATTTGGGGGAGTTTGAGGTCCACTTCGGCAAGACTGCCCAGACGTCGTGGACGCTGATGGTCAATAGGATTATGACGCTTCGCGTCGTCGGGTACCCCGTGCTTCTCGGCAGTAGCCCGGGAGCCAGAGGGCTGTGAGCTAAGCTCAAGCTAGTGTCTTGAGCCGATGTGACAGTACGCTCACCCGCGTGAGAAACTACAGTGCTCGCGGGAGCGTGGATGATAACTTTATATGTCACAGGGCGACAATACGCAGGTAGTCGGCGTTGCGCCTTGAGTTTGGAAAACTCGAAACGAAGATGGCGTTCTACGCGCACGTCCATATCCTCGAGGCTCTGCTGTAAGTGAGACAGTAAGGGTAGTTATCGGAGCCGCTGCACCCATCGCTCGAATAGATTCTCATCATATGCAGCGGTTTCGACAGGGGCGAGCACCACAGGTTTAGTCCGCATTGCGGGAACAGGAGCGCTATTTGAGTCCGAAGTCGAGCGCGGTACCTACCATTAGGATATTTTAGGTACCAAGAAGAGAGCTCGGAGGGCTGTCCGCTCGTCAAGCTCAGCTTGTGTGGTGGCCGAGGACCCGGTCACGTTGACTCCTAACGATCGGTTGATCGCGTTCCTCGCTTCAGTAGCCAGATCCGCCGAGCGAAAGCCATATTCGACACAAGGGTTTAGGACCGACCGTGCATATCAGTGTGTGAGAGCCACCCTGTGGGCAGCCCTCAACCGCTGCTCCTGGGTCTCGTCGAGGCGATTGAACAGTGAGGAAGTTGGCAACAGCTAGCCGTTCGGCTAGTCTCCTCCCCGCCAAGCTCTGAGCCATTGGGGGTCGCGTCAGCGGGACGCGAGAGAACGAGTTCGTTCACGTGGAACGGTGTGTAGCAGGTAGACGCATGCACTGCATTGATCAAAGCAAACTTGCAAGTGGCAGCATGGATTCGACGTCTCGCTGCAATGTACGTCTTGGACGACGCGTTTCACGCGCTCAGTTTGACCATTGGTCTGGGGATAGTCCGCTGTTGACATAGTCAACTTGGTGCCGAGAACCTTGAAGATCGCCGACCAAAACTTTCCAGTGAAGCGTGGGCCTCCGTCAGAGACGATTGACCCTGGGAGTCCATGTTGTCGAAAGACACGATCGACAAATAGCATCGTCAAACCGACATCGTCGATGAGCCGCACGATGAGCCATTTTGTTTAATTGGTTTACAAAGACCGCCACACTTGTGGTGCCTGTTGAGTCCTTCGGCAGGCCAAACACAAAGTTCATACTCATGGACTGCAAACACCCGGAGCATACCTGCAAACTGGATAGTAGCGCAGCCGCAGTCGGAGAGGGTTTCACCCTTCGACACGTCTCACATGTGTGCACATACATTTATAGAGCTTGAGCCACCAGTAGTTGCAGCCCACAAAGCTGTAGGTCTTCTCACGACCGAGATGACAACTGAGTGGGGTGTTGTAAGCCTCATAGAGGATACAGTATTTCAAATCCTCGTCGCGAGAAACCACAATTCGTGGTGTACCCCTCGAGCTTGCGCTATAATACAGCAACCCGTCATTCAACGAATACCGGTGCGCGCGATCGCACCAACAACGTCTTGTCCGAGTTTCCGTACTCTTTGTTCCCGAGAGCCTGTAGCAGCGCTACACATATACCATCACCCGCGTATGCGACGCGGATCAAATCTGTTACTGAAAACGTCACCGTCGTGACAAGAGCTAGCTCATAATCCGGTCTGCATGACAACACATCAGCCAAGCATTCTGCTTTCCTGGCTTATACTTTACCTCGAAGTATTACTATGCAAAGAAGGAGAGCCACCTGGCCATCTTCTGCGAGAGGTGAGGCGACTGAGTCGCAGTGCGTAGTGACGCATGATCTGTGTAGATCACTAACGGCTTGGAGCCGAGCAGGTGCACCGTGAACAAGTGCATACTTCACATCGCAAGTAATATCTTGTCGTGGACTGGGTAGTTCTTCTTCGCAGCCTTGAGCTGGCGTAATTCGAACGCGATCACCCGATCTCTCCCTTCGGCGTCTGCTTGCAGCAGTGCACAGCCGATGGCAAAGTCCGAAACATCACAGGCGACACTAAAAGGACGATCGGGATCTAGCAACGCCAGTATTAGTGCATAAAGGAGGCTGTCTTTGACCCTTCCCGATGTTCGGTGTTCCAGCACCATTCCGTATCCTTCTAAAGGAGTTCGACAATTGCCGTGCCATTTCCGCATAATTTTCGCTGTACTTGTGTAAGTAGTTGGCAAGGTCAAGCCACTTGCGCAAGTCCTTTTGGTTCTATAGAAGCGGCCAGTCCACAGTGGCCCTGACCTTAGCGGAATCCGCTCGAAGGCTACGCCGCCCAATTTAATACCCTACAAAGGGGATTTCTTCCGCGCTAGATTCACTTATCTTCATTAGCATACGGCTTATTTGAGGGCATGTACTCGAGCACCGCTCTCAAATGAATGATGTGGTTTTCGTCATCTGTCCTCCCGTGCCCCGCACGACGTGGACGAAGATGTCGTCGAAGTATGTTTGTACATATGCACGGTGGGGCCGGAACAAGTGCATCACAAGACGGTTCAATTTCGCCGGTGCGTTGGACAGTCCTTGGAGCATCATCAGCCATTCCCAGAGCATTCCGCTGGGAAGACTCACCGCTGTTGGCGAAAGATCACTCGCTCTCATGAGCAATTGGTAATACCCATTGACCAAGTCGAGTGCGCTGTACTTTGAACAGCCAACCTTATCGTTCCGGAGTTTATCCTAGCTAGGAATCGGTGTCTGTGCCGGAATGGTAGCAGCATTTAGCTTTTTGTAAGCGTTTAGCTTATTGAACGATACGTTACTTGCGCTCGGATTCCGGACAAAACGTGGGTGCCGAATGCGGAAACTTGCTCCCACGCAGCAATTCTTCGTCGGGCTTCGCACGGAAAGGGCGTCAATGACGTCGACTGCTCCTTAGGCAGGGGTTATTGGCGTGTTACGTGTAAATCAATTAAAAATATTTTAATTGATTTAAAAAAAAATACAACTAGGTCGATCTCATGATACACACCTCGGTCCGGAGGTAAGACCGACGGCGGGTCTTTGAAGACGACGTCTTGAAATCTCTTTACCAAAGAATAGTACGGATCCAAGATATCCTTCGGGACAACGATCCACTCCGTGCGTTCAGCACCTTCTTATTATCCTCCATCCAGAAGCAACGACAAATTAATCTCCTCTTTCGTTCGTATAATGACCACCTCGGCAAAATCGCCTTCCTTCAAGGCACCGCCAAACTTTTTGAAGGACATCTCGTCCAGCTCAAGAAGAGCATCCATCGCGGAAATATCTTTGAGGATGACGTCACCGTCTTCCTCTCCCGTCATACCGTTGAGAGGGGTATATATCCGTGCGCTATCGTCTACGGTGGACATACCCTGGGTCAGGGTCGACGCCTTGCGTCTTGAAGATAATAAACTTCTCTTTACAGAAATTTTTCCAGTGGGAACAAGCACTCAGCGTCCACCAGTGTCCCCACTTCCTGTTCCATCGGAGCCTTGATGTTATTAGAAACATCTGGCGAAGAGCTGTTATTTCCGCAGTCTTCGTCCAGTGGATATTGTGCCACTCCACGCGCATCAGAAGGGTCTTGCTAGAAGAGAAGAGATACCTCGTCCGACCACGCCATTTTTGACATGCATCAACTGCTTTGTAACGTGAGCCGTGCTCTGTGCACTACGTGCCACTCCACGTTCAGCCCGCAAGCCATGCTCAAGCTCTTGTCCAATACGCCTTCGGTGTTCGACAGCTCGGATACTCCGATACCCAGCAAATTGACAACCCCGGTCCAAAGTCCGCGCCAATAGCGCTTCTGCTTCCTAGCAGAGGTGGGTTCATGAATCACCAAAGCTTCACCAAGAGACGTGCGTGTACCGCCCAAGGTCTTCGACCTCCAATCAAACCATGGCTCATGGTATTCCAACGATACCATACCAAGGATAAAGTCATACCTCGAATCCAAGTCTAATACTTCGCAGCGTTTCACTCTCTCGAAGTCAGGGAACTTGATACCGAGATCCACAGGGATCTTTGGCGCAGTGACACAAGTCCCAGTCGCTATGCGAACAGTGACGGTGTCACTCAACCGCGCTTCGAGCGCTTCAGTATACAGCTGACTTCCTTCGATCGTGGAGCGTCGAGCATAATTGCCTGACGCCCCAGAAGCGCTTAGAATCTTCCATGGCTTCTCAAAGCCCTATACGGTCGCTTTTACGACCAGCAAGCCTGGCTTGCATACACGTTGTGTTCAAGAGCATGGAGCTCTTTGGGGCTGGGCCCTGCTACCTCTTTGACGCACAACAGAACTCAGTTCTCCCCCAATTAGACCTACCACGCCTATTGGGTTTTGTTGATTCCCCGCAACAAACCAGACTGATGAGAAGCGGGACGTGGGCTCCATGAACCATGACGCGACTTTTGCAGGGGACAACCAATTTTTAAGATGATGGGTGTCTCCACAGACAATACACCGTCGGGTGTTTAAATGCTGCCAGCCAGCTCGGAGCTCTCTTTCCTTTTCTCAGCATAGCTGAGATCCATTGGCTCAGTTCCGCTTGACGAGCTCTGAGGATGTTCATTCCAACCAAGTCGTGCCAACTTAAAGTTGAATTCGGCATTCAATGCCACATTCACAGCTTCTTCAAAGAAGTCGAATACACACGAAAGAATTTCATTCTGGCCACCCCAACAGAGGCCCTCCATAAATATGGACACTGTGACCGCCACGGGGAGAGGATCGGCTGCTAACTCGGCAATGAGAGCACACAACACTTGGACAAAGTCCATTAGCTCCTTCTTGCCCTTTCGGGCGGCAAGGAAACGCGATCGCACGCGATCTGCCTGGTTAGGCGGCGAGAACACGTGCAAAAGCTACAGCTTTGAATCCTCCCAAGAGAAGAACGCCGCTTCAATCGATGTACCGCACGTCAGTGCCCATTCTCGTGCTCGGATCCAGTTAGCTAGCGCCACGTGCTGTTGCTCGGTCCGGAGCATGGCGGATGCCATAGCCATCTCGCCTCTCTTACCCAGAGCATGAGTTTCTCTCCATCTTTACCGTTGAAGGTCCTTACGTATCAAGGTTCAAATAACGAAGTGATGGATTGTCTTCGTGCTTTCAACTCGGGGAACAAGCTCCTCCTATAGCAATCGCCTACCGAGATGCGCTGTAACGATATTGTCAAAATGTAATTCTCCTGTCAACAATTCTGTCGATCATCTACCATATGTAGAATGAGATTAGCAGTTCCAAACAAAAATTACAATTTTGCCTAACCACAGAAAATATAATATGTAGGCGCATGCGTGTAGAGATGGCTAGAGTATGAACATACCATTGAAAATTTTCACCTTGAACAATCTTGACATAATTTTCCTGCTGACCAAGTTGAACACTGCATGTTCAGGCAAATTTGTCGCGCTAAGTAGCGCAAGATCGTTGCTTGCTATGCTTTCTTGCTTTTCCTTTAGCTCTTATCTGCTCAAACAAACCCAAAAACGGTTTGATTCTTCGCAAAAATTGATCTACGTGCTGTTCCTTACGACTTGTCATGCCGTCAAGAGGACCCCGTGAGTCAAATGTCGCTTTTGACTCAGTGACGGCCTATAGGTCTAGTTGTTTATAGTCTACCCCACTTGAGGTAGAGACCTCGCTCAATATGGAAGCAGGTACTTTATTTAAAGTATTATCATATTATGGCGAGTGACCTTTCGAGACATGCGTGAAGTTTTTCAGCGCAAACTCGACGAAGGGGAGCAATTCATTCCATTCTTTGAACGACGTAGCGCAACTACGCAGCACGACCCCCAGGGCTCGATTCACAAGCTCTGTTTGACCGTCCGTTTTGAGGTGTAGCGCTGTTGACATGGACAATTTGGTGCCCAATAATTCAAACACTGCATTCCAAAACTTCAAAGGTAATGGATGACACGGTCCAACGCCATCTCAACAGTAAGGCCACAGAGTTGGAAAACAACGTCTACAAAGACCTCAAGTGATTTCTCGGCAAAGATAAGATCCGCAACAGGCGCAAAAATGAATCGTCTTGCTGGATAGGTCCTCTGACACAAGAAAGTCATTGCTTCCATGTGTGTCGCACAAAATTCTGAATATGAACTCCATACTCACAGATTTCCAACTGTCGGTTGGCAGTACTAACGACTTAAGTGGGGTCTGAGTTGAACCTGATGGTTTCACTCTCTGGCAAATCTCGCAGGTTCGCACTTTTTTGCGCACCCAGTAATACTTATGTAGCAAATAGTAATATAAAGGAAAATTGAGAAACGCCGAATGACCACCTATAGGGCTGTAATGGTACTTATATAAGAGATGATGACGCAATTTCAGGAACAACAACTCTTGCTGTATCCCCGTGTTCATCTGCATAATACAACACTCCATTTTGTACTCTAAAACATTGAGCGCGCGATATTGTGTGAGATAAAGGGCCTTCCAGTGCTTTTGTCGAATCGTTCAAGAAGTACCTAGACAAGTGTGGCATGTATCATCAGACTTGTACCCTTCGACAGGTTTTCGTGCACGGTACTCGTAGCTTGCATGCTAGTTATCTGAACATCTTTGGGTTAAATATATTTTCGCTCCTGGACCTCGGATCATAGTCGGACATCCTGATAACGCATCAGCCAGAATGTTTATCTTGCCTGACTTGTAGTGTACAGCAAAGATGCGCTCAGCAAAGAAAAGAGCATGAAGCCATTCTCTAAAATAAATGAGGAGGCTTTAATGCTGTACGATTCGAGGCCTGATCCGTCTCTTTTCTTCTCTTCCAAGATCGCAAAGGGCTTCGCTCCAAGCCGTTTCACATGAACTTGACCAAGAATACTCCATCGCTGAAATCTTTTCTTAGTGAATTGAATAGTTTTGTTACGCGAACCGGAGTTGTCGCGACTGATACGAAATAATCCGCTCTCCACCCTCATTATCATGTTGCATCAACGCACAACAAAATACCGCCTGATGATCTTTTGACCATCATCACTAAATATTTTTCATTTTAGAGGTCGTTAGAGATTGCACTAAATGCGCGTGCATTTGTGCAAGTTGTTGGCCGAGCCCAACCATTGTCGCAGCTATTTCACGTTGTTTGGAACAGGCCATTCATTGGAAGTTTGACTTTCTCCGGATCAACACGAATGCCATTCTTCCCACAAACAACCAATAACGAAAATTTCAGCTGCAAAAAAATGCACTTATCAGGTATGCGAATTTTCGTTCTCCTGCATAGATTGGAAGACTTGACAAGACCATCAGGATGAACATCGACATCAGATTATTGACCTGTTATCTTACTATGAAGAATATATCGTGAAAGTTTCTCGGTGCACGGTCTTAACGGACGAAAAAGCTTCGTGGTCAGTCTGCTGAATGATACGGGAACCCTTTATTAAGCTTGTGGCGTCACCAACATTCCCCACAGCATACCACCGGGGTTACTGCCTGCAATTTGTGGTGAATTAATTTTGCGCATTCAGACCTGGTACATTCCATCGTTCACTTTATTGAAAGCGTGTATAATACGCCAACGACCTGTGACTTCCTTCGCTCAAAAGATTGAAGTACCGTGCGGAGAGTTACTCTCGTGCAAATGACCAGTTAAATATCGCTGCGCAAGGAACTCGACGATGACAATGACTTCATCTTTTGACAACGACCACTGCCAAGTGATAAAATACTTCGTACCGGAAAGTATGTCAAGCTCATGACGAATGCCTTAGTCTGATGGCAATTTTTTCGGCACCTTGTCTCAGAATATTACAGCATATTCCTTGACAAGTCCATGCACGTGTTTGTCCTCAGAGCGTACCACGGCTGCTCGCCAAGTCTTTCTTTATGTGTCTTCCTAACAAATACTTCTGCAGTATTGATGACGTTGTCAATAGCTTTTTCGATGATCCCACATATTTGCAAAATACAGCTACGCTTTAGAATTTTCTTGCTCGTCAACGGTAAGGAGAACAATTTTTTGACTAAACTTGTAGAAGATAAATTCTTTACGTGACAGATAATATGGACGTCACCTTCTTCGTTGTAGGCCACGACTCGCTCGAATTGTCTTGTTCTTGAGCACTTCCTTTGGTCAATACAGCTTGTACCTTGAACAGGCACGTAAACTACTTGACGAAAACCTCTTTTGGGTGGCTTTTTTTCTCTCCGTATGGAACAGCTTTTCGTTGACTCTAATCCCACTATTGTTCATACTACCACGCCCATGGCTTCTATGTCGATGGGTCTTTTTCTGGCGCCTGACTGCTCCACTTCCAGATAGCGTTGTTAGTTTTGTTTTCTTTGTCTTGTTCAACAACGGGGCAATCGCACACCACCATGTCTATAGGAATATCTGTGACTACTTCAATTGATGCATGTTTTCATACCATTTCGTCCATCTTCATACAGCTCGAATTAGGACCGCACGACTTGTTGACGACGACCTTCATATTCATCCAGTTAATGATAGGCTGATAACGCTTCAACCACGGCTAACATAGGATGATCTCAAACATATCATCGAGGTCGCTAAGCAAAACATCAACTTTTCACATTGGGCAGGTTAGCATCATGCCAGCCGTAATTTTCGCACTAACAAACTTTCTTGACGCTCCAGTGAAAATTATAGCTCGCAGTGGCTTCTCAAATCCATCTACAGATTCTTTTTGAACAATTAAAGTCACACTTTGCCTGACATTACTACCACTCATAGCGTTATCTACATGTGCATGCGCTTTAGCGCCAGAGTTCTTTGAATCTTCAACATCCAAGGTACTTCTCTCGGACCCAGTAGGAAGCCCTACCCCTACTAGCCGTTCCCGCTGTTTGACCCTTGGAAGCTTTTGAACCGATGACCGTTACAGCGTCCGCGGTTTTCCGAACGAGCACCCTGTGTCAGTTGCCGACTCGGCAAAGACACTCTTCAGTTCCGAGCATTATGACCCGGCTTCCTACAACGGAAACATTTCCGTCGTTGCAATAACGCTAATTTCCAGGCGTGAAAATGTACAAAATGTTCATTGCCTCCGAGCCATTATTAATATTAGTAGACTGAAGCGCTTAACTTTGTACGAAATCATTAGACTTGGTTTACTTGATGCTGACCTTTCCTCGCATCGCACAGTGGATGGCATCGTCAGCGTTTTGAGGTATTTAGGGAACAGGTCAGACCATCATTCAAACCCGCCAAGAACGCTAAATGTTGGGTTAAAACATCAATTGGCTCGTCGATAATGCTTGATATCATGTAGCGAGCACGCAGTACATACGCGTGTAGGCGGTACGACTTTGACGAAGCTTCCATAACTCGGCATGTAAATGGAATTCACTATTTTGTGGTTCAGCCGCCTTAATTGTATTGATCTTGAAGCGTTGTAGCTGGAAGAGCACTTGAGATCGACTAAAGACTTACCATACGTCACCGGCAAGGTTGGTCATCACAAACAATACTTACCTCAAATAATTTCGCAAATGTCTTGCAGTGATTGCTGCATCCAGCTCGGCAAGCCTTCGTGATAGAAACTCATTTTCTCCACCACATACAAAGACACGTTTTGCTTCAGAGGCATTGTTCTGGAAGAAAGTCGGGGTCGCGACTCGCTTTCAAGATTCTATAATCTCACGGTGCTTAAACTGACGGCCGCGTTCTTCTAATAATTTGCATAAGCCTACTGCATCAAAGTGACTACGGCGGCTTCTCCGATGACTTCTCGCATCCGCTCAAGTGTCATCCACTCATGTGAAGACAAACGAAAAAGCATTTCAGTTTGTGGTACTGATGGACCAAGAGGTACCCTACACAGGATTGCGCGACGTGCTTATCAACCGCCAAACAAAATTTGGGTGTCGCTGGAAAGACCGCTCAAATTGCTACTAGATGGAAGAGGGCGCTATTCTCGACAGCCCATAAAATACAACAGTAACGAGGAAGCGATTCTTGACGTGGAGAAAGACAGTCTCGACTTAGAGGGAAGAAGGAACGACTTGAGTCCTTAGGAGAAAATTTGCACTGAATTACAATAAGGAGGTGGTTCCAAGCTACATGCAAAACATCGCAATGGCTCCTGTAGAAGTTTGACTAATAAAACATTGAGTTGCTGGTTTATAAAACAAGGTCGTAATGAGGCTAGACCTCGACTTACAAATGATCTTGGGAGATAATAAACTTTAAACTTTAAAAGCTTGGACTTCTTATTTCGTTGAGAATACCCAGTAGAAAAGACTGACTCACGCCACCCACTTCAAAAAAGACACGTCCGTCTCGTCATCAGTACAGACCCCTAACAGAGGCCAGCATTCTCTATCTCACAGCATGTTTATGACTTCATATGAGATGTCACGTGTACATCTGGGAACACTACGGTTATTTTCCTTTTATAAATTCCAGCAACGCATACAGAAGGTACACAGATGTGCTTTCATGTAATGGCTAATGAACCCCATTACACTAGGTGTCAGCTATAGCGCAAATGGCACCCAACAACCCCACAATGGCCGCAAATGCTGAGTAGCGAGTCATGAAAGGGCTAAAAAAGAGAGCGTCCTGAAGAAGAAATTGAAATTACCATGAATTGGTACCCCAGATGAAGCAAAAACTTACAATTTCCGCACTAGGTACCGTGCGCAAAAATGTACATTTTTTGCATTACCACTTCAGAAGAGGCGATCCAAACATGAGTTGATTCGGCGCGACATAAGCCGCAAGCGTTCGCATATTTCAATCACATCTGAGCGGTGTAACCTGCGGGACCAGAAAGCTCATCAATCCAGTACGAAATCTTACGATTCATCAGGGTGGCTAGAATTAGCATACCACGTCCAGATGCCGACCCTAACTTGAAGGCGGTAACAATTACCGTCTTAGGTGCAGCTATCTTTTATACTTTCCACGTTCGCACAATCTTTTAATGAAGCGGTGGGGTTGGAGTACTAATGAAGTGGTGGGGTTGGAGTACTATTAAATGTGGAGCACAACTACCGTTCCGCTGGGGCCGATAGAGGTACCAGAAGTGAATGATCTATAAGCGCGCCAGAGTTGGTGGACCTAGTGTAGCATTGAAGAGGCATGACTTAACCTCTGTTAATAGACAAAGACGTGTTTGTATCGGGCGCTAAGCTGCTGAAAAGAAATGTCTTACTTCAGCTGTACGCTGGTTATCTGTTTCGAAACTGTTGGAAGGCTAAGTGCGACATCGTTTTGCAATCTCATTTCCCGAAGCTGATAGCGCAAGAGCGACTGCGTGTCGCGATCTCCTGTGACAAGGCCAGTGGAGACTGGTGACTGTAAGTCGCAAGTAAGAAACTAATAACGTAAGCGTATAGCAAAATAGGCTCTATAAGATACAAAAGTTAACTTGTTTTTTGACACGATTAAACGGTTGTGCTCAGTCAGCACTGCCATTTGACGCGGGCAGTCAAGCTCGCCGAAGTTTTGCATACTAAATTTTCGATAGTGAAAGAGGCAACCGGGTAGCCTCGGGGATGTAAGATGCCCTAGTCGAAAAATCTGATTTGCTTGATGTGTTATCCTTGGAGGAAGTTTGAAAGAACTGCAAGATGATCAAGTTGTTGGCATATTACTGGTAATCTCGAAGGAGGAGTTGAGGCTCACCATCCTTCGTGGATAACTTTGGCGTGAAGGACAACTGCAGATCATTGAGTGCGAAAAGTGCAATATCTTATACAACGACGTTGTCCTTACTCGAAGAGGTTTCAAAACGGGATGAAAAGCAATCCACCAGGCGTGTCGGATCCGGATCCAATGTTGCGTCATAAATCGGTTACGTTTATGGAACCCGATACTATGTGGTTCTCACGAAGGAAACAATAGCATGCCAACGTCGCTATTTGTTTGTGCACAGCACGAAGCGCGTCTCCGTACTCGGCGCAATTTGTTTTCTATGTAGATACTAAGTGGCGAATTGCGCGTGCCTATAATAAGGCAAATGCAGCCACTATTCCAGCGCAAACGGCAACTAAAAAAAGTACGGTTGGTTATGCCTTGGTTTGCGATCTTGGCAAGTCAATGTATATCAACTGTTAATGAAAGTCAGCGATATCTTCTGAATGCGGTGCGTAATCCAAACAAAGTGTCTGCTTGTGCCACAGGACGTATATTGACCACCGAGCCATTCAATCGTCTGGTGATACAGCTGTTTTAGCCGTATCTTGCCTATGGATCAACCCAATTGATTATATGGTCATAGCATACACAAGTCAACTGAGATAGGAAACCACATTTGAAAGATGTACCTGTATACACCACAATAAGCTGTTGTCCGATAGACACAATTTCAGCCTGGGCCCGGATGAGACCCCCTTTCCGCGTTGCTGCATTGGAAAGCATTGTCTGCAAACAGATCCCAGGCTATTGTTGATTTACTAGTGCCCTTTCTTCGAACTATATCAAGGAAGTGATAGCCTGGTTAATTAGCTGCACATCTTGAGTGAAAATTATGCCGTCATAGCACGGCTATTTCGCAGTTTTCTTCAATATGACTTTTATTCTTTCGTTATTAGGTGGCCTTCAGGGCCGTAAGCAAAATTCTTACACGTGCTCCCGATCATGGCATTTTCGCTTAGGTTGTAAACTTATTTTATGCAGATACCAGTTATCCACCTCCTTTGCGTATGATAAGCTCAAATTAAATGAGGCGAAGCTCCCTGATCAAGATATAAATCTACGTGAAATGATATACTTACGTCTCTAATTCAGGGTGCGTCTGAATGGATCGGGGCCGTGTGTGATCTATACAGATTATGCGTCGTTCCACACAGCGACGTCGTCACTACCTCCCTCATCGACAAATAGACGATGGTTATCTTTTGCTGGAAGGTTACATTTGAGGAAATATATAACCCGGATCGACTTAATGTGGTGGCGGATACGCTTCTGCATTGCACCAACAACGAATTGAAGCATATCACAATAATTACGTCGCCAATTGATCAGGCGATGTAATGTTATGTGATGCACTTAATCATTGCACAATGTTACATCTATTACCTTATGCGTGCAATGTAGACATTTATTACAAAAGAATTACAGTATGGTGTCTCCACATGCATAATTGACATCTTCTACTAAGTCTTGAGCACTCTGTGTGATACAGAATGCTGGTTTCTACTTGAATTTCTGTACTGTGGACGAGTCTCTGTCTTCTGAAGTGGGTGACGCAAGCCAGTCTCCTCTGTCAAGAGCTTTCCAAGAAGATTCGACTTCATGGTTTTCAAAGCTCAAGCTCTGTACATCAAAGATCTTGAATATATTTAAGCTGAGATTCAGCCTTGATACACCCTTGATTGTATTTATCTGATTAGAAAGAATCTAAGGTTTATAAGTAAAACCTCTAGGAGCCTTTGGTGTAATTTGCATGAGTCTCTAAGAACTATTAACTCATCTATAATTCACTTGCAAATTTTCGTTTGAGCCCTTAAGTCGTTCTGCAACTTCAGTGGGGCTGCCGTAGCTTAGTGCTTGAGGAAGCGTACTTTAATTCAGTGACCTTTCGTTCTGTACAAGAACCAAGTATGAGTTAGCGGATCGCTATCCGCTTCCTTCAGGAGTAATTATTGCCTTCCCAAAGCTGATTGACTCTTCGGTTCAATCTCCAAAACTAATTTTTATTTATTTATTTATCCTAATTTTAACAGTTTATATTTTTCCAAATATGCTAAATATAAATATAGTAAAATCTAAATACATGCATAACTACTGGCTACCTAGCTCTGTACCGTTTTCTTACTTGGGTGTGGTTACACCATGCACATCTCGTGTGACACACACACCTGTTACTAGGGTACGTGTAACCCCCGAGTTGCTGGCATCATTGAATGAACTATATGCACTAATCGAGCAGTACGACTCAGAAAATGTGTATAATATGGATGAAACGGGTTTGTTTTATCGAGTGCTGCCAAGGTACACTCTCCTCATGCCGTCTGAAGATATCTCCACGGCGCGAGGTAAAAAGAAAAGCGAAAGACAGGGTCTCGCTGGTTGTTTGTGCCAATTCTACTGGGACACACAAGA
>NW_020189293.1:1205396-1205522 GCF_900000015.1 Plasmopara halstedii
AAAGACGAGGAAGATGTTATGGGAGAGATTATCGACAATTTTGCATCTTTGGATATCCAAATTGAAATGAGCGAACTGGAAGAGTTTGTGCACATCGATGATGAAAGCAACGAAGAGTATTCAAAA
>NW_020189293.1:1205532-1207286 GCF_900000015.1 Plasmopara halstedii
AATAATTTAAAGTGAATAATTTATCGGACCTTATATTGTTAATAAGTTTACGATAAAAGATGTGACGGCATTACAGTGACTTCATTAGCTGACATTATTGAGAAATCGAATGTGTTTTGGTGGAGATCGGTACTACTGATAAACTATGAGTTCTTCTTGACAGTATTGACATGTATAAATCGCATTTTTAAAATTGAATAAAACATGATAATTTGAAAGGAGTTTGGTTTGGATTGTTGGCCTCACGGGGGAAAGGTGTAAGCCCCCGGAGACCGTCCCAATTTCAACCAGCAAGCTGGATGTAATCGGGCTATTCAAAAATAAATGTGAAATAGACTTTGCAAAAAATTGCAAAAACCAGCTTTCACACTGATTAGAACAGATACTACACTTGATCTTAGCCAAAAGGCCGAGAAGGTATGACTTTTGTTATCAAAAGTCGATATTATTATACGTTTAGAAAACCGTCACGAACATCAATTAATTAATTACTTTAAGACAATTTTATTGATTATAACAATATTAGTAGATTAAATTAGATATTTGAGATTAGGCATTCATTACTCATTACTTCATTACCCTTGTTTACTAAATACAATACGCAAGCTATATCAGATCGTCCCATTTCTTACATCAAAAGTTGACTAATTCGCAATAGTTTAGCAAATATGGATATCTACGCGTTTTTATAGCAGTACTTACATAACGTGATGAAATAGAAATTTATGTATATTAACACCTAAATGCCCCTACAAGCATTTCCATTTGACGGCCTTGTTTTAAAGTAAGACAAGAGCTTTACAAGACCCGGTTCCTGCACTGCACTTGTGCTGGTGTTTGGCTAATCTCAATAATCCTTTCAAAACCGGGTACTCAAGCCGTGCGCGTGCCTAACCTTCTCGAGGTGGTGCGGCAAACATGGCAACCCAACGTAGCATGTGTTCTAGTACGATTCACAGATACACAGTAATGACGGAGTAATGCAGTCATGTCATTTTAATGGAAGATCCGGCCCAGCGTCCAGTATAAAGCAGAAACGCCCCTTACTGTTCGTTTTTTTGCCCTACATGGCATGCCATAATCTCTTATAGAAAAAGTGACTTCTTACACTATTGCAAAATGTCAAGCCGTCGCGTTCACTTTCTAATTGAGGACGTGCTGTTTCCTATTCAGCTTAAAAATTTTGTCGGTTTTTAAGCCTGGCACACAAATTTGTTCAGATAAAAACCTTTCAGATGATACGACTTGCATCGCAAACAAATTTCTCAGATCTATCATGCGATGTATTCTATAACGCATGTCAGGCTGATTGTTTATGAAAACACCGCAAATGTCACCTGCAGACTTATTTTTGTGTTTCGTGTTTTAAGTTGGACAATCTATTATCGATGACGATAGACGTGAAAGAGATGTGACAGAACAGCATCTCTGTCAAACGCTCGTCATTCCAGACAATCATAAAAGCGTGAAAGATGACATGGTATTCGATAAACGAGCAACACAAGCTGCCACTTAAAAGACGGACGACTTCTTCGTTTATCATTGTAACAACTATAAACATTGGACTCGTGGAATTACGTTACAGCGAATATTCACAATACGTACCAAGGTGTATAGTACCTACCGACGTGTATGTAGTGTGATCATTCGAGTGAGTCACTTCTTCCTGACGGCTATAAAATGCGTAAATATCCCAATTTGCTAAACTATTGCGAATTAGTCAACTTTTGATGTAAGAAATGGGACGATCTGAT
>NW_020189293.1:1207296-1210121 GCF_900000015.1 Plasmopara halstedii
TTCGACGAACTAGGCGAGCGAAAGATTCAACGTGGTCTCACCCGCGTTTCCTGCGTTCTTGGTCGTCCACCCACTTCTGATTCGCAGGATTCAATAGTAGAAATCTCTTCATGATGCCAAACTAGATTGCGGACTCCGTGGTGATTTTTTGTTGGTCATTACCCATGTGGTGATTTTTTTGTTAAACAAAAATCACCTTAATTTTAAGAGGTGAACGAAAATCAGAAAAAAGTGTTTTTTTTTTGCTTTTATTTTGTGAAGTACGGTAGAAATGATGGCCGCTTCGGAAAATCTAATGCATAAGCGACGTTAACTTGTCTTGTAAGATAGTCGTTCGTGACACATCGTGACTACACAAAAGCCAAGAAATTTTCACCGCCGTCAGCAAGACCGTAACCAATCAAAATATAGTCAAGCGATTTCTCAGCAATTCTTTGTCAACGCGGCTTGCGAGTTACATTATCTCGAATCAAGACTGCGCTGTATATTGATCTCACTGGTCTCTGTTCATTGTGCATCGTGCCATATTGAAACATGTCAGCTTCGAGACCTTCGTAGTCAGACGGTCACAATAAAGGTGCAAACGCGTGTTCTGAAGGTTAGATCCGCTAACCGCTTTTGCACTGACGCAACTTGTGCATAATATATCACGAGTGCAAAACGCTACTGATTTACATTATTTCTACCAAGGTGACTGCATCACGTGCCTCGTACAATTTCTTTTGTTTGATGAAGTATCACCACATGCTCAGTCAGTGCTGTATTATAGCAAGCCTTGGTGACACTAATGGTGACACAGAAAGGCTGCAAAACGCTTCGATAAAGCGGCTCGCCTTTGGTGAAGCGTCTCCGAAAGGGATTTTTGGTAGCAGCATAAACAAATTTCTGTTGGTGAATAGTCGATTGAAACACATACGCTCGATCACTGCTCGCAAGCGCTCAAATGCGATTGTTCACGTACAGCTCCTCGTGCTTCGTATGAGATAGACGGATTTTTTTTAGTATAAACATGATGTGGTATGATCAACTGCGTCGTCAGACGGTCTGACGTAAATAGCACATGAAACAGCACCAGTCAATCCATGCGCAACCCGGTCGAATGAATTGGCAATGAAAGATACATGAAGGGCTATCCTGAGCAGTTGATCATACTAATTGACCAAGACGATTGTATGCTAGTTTATGCACAATCAACTAAACGATTTTGTCTCACACTCTTGCCAGAGGTATCTGCGCCGGTATCGTGACGAAGACTAGCTTTAAATTAGATGCACAACTCGTCACATGATGACATTGAATTCGGTGTCGGTTGATAGGATTAGCACTATCTGAACAAACCGCGTCTTGCTTTGCGCCGAAAGAAGCTTTTATGACATCACGCCGTTCTTTTGAAAAGGTTGATTGGTGAGTTGTACAATAGTTGGTTCCAGGAACCAGGTCAATTTTACGACGCATTATCTGAATTAAGGGAAACATCCGTAGCAGATCCAGCACAAACAAGTAAGATAATAATCAAGATTACTGACGATTGCAATTTCTGCTCGCATTTATGAATTCTTCAGTGATAGATGATGAGCTCATCCACAACTCGGTACCTACAGCTCCGACTCAGTTATCTCACTTTATTGCTGTGTGCTGTTCCTTACATCCATCCTCATCAAAAATCTCTGAAACATTAGAATGGTGCAGTGAGAGGAGCCTGACGCCCCTCAACTATCCCGGTCTCTTCATTCACGAGCAAACTCATTTGCTCGCCGCGAACCCTTTGAGCTTCATTGCTTTGTACGGTGGATAATCCTGACGTGTGCTGCTGTCTCAACGGTGCAGTTCCCCTTGAAAAGATTAGATCACTCTTATTGACTTCAAAACCGTTTGTTTATCGACTTACTGTCACCTGATCTCACATGCTTTTGAACCAGACACTGCGGTGCTAAATCGATTTGATTATTGGTTGAGCTTTGGAACCGCCGCAAATAGTCGCTATTTTTCGTCGCACAAAGTCGCCTTTTTAGACCTCGCCAGGAATAAGTCAAATATTTGGAGCCCAGCCGTAGTAGTATCTGTTTGAATGCAAATAAACTCAATCCCACAATACACGGTCGGTGATTCCTGTTTTATCCGGAAACAGACGCTTATGCTTTCTTGCTTAGCTGAAGAGCATTGCTAACTACTTTGGACAGTCTTACGATCTATATGGAGCCTATATCAGCTTCATGCTCGCGCCCAGAGGGTGACTTCGCGATTTAAGCTTAGAGAGCTCAAATGTCATTAAAGCTCCACTGGGAAAGAAGTGCGTGATTCCAACTGTTTTTGGTTCTCAGTCGATCCATGGCTCATGGCGTTCCGGTCAACGATTAGTACAGATATTAAATTCAGGTTCGGAATAAAATGGTAGTCTTGGTCTCAAAGTCCTCAAATTTCTTAAAATTAATCAGTAAACTTAAAAACTGTCGGCCCTCTGACAAGTGTCTTCGATTCGCAACGCACCGATGTAGTATCCGTACCTGTTTTCTTTGATAGCTCCGCTCATGTACACTGTGTTTAATAACGTTCGCACTTCGCACGTAGTGCAAGACAATCCCGAATATATCAGAAATCTTCAGGCCCACAATACTGAAAAGCTTAAGCTATCAACCTACATCTATAGGCTAAAAGCTTAAACTGCTATAGGCAGAGTCAGCTTTATAATGGATAATTATATCGATCTCAACCCACACAAGAAGTAGTAGAGATCCGCTCTAATCCAATAGAATAGAGCGGATCTCTATTATTTTCTGTATACACATAGGGGCCTACTGAAGCTCTCCGTTATTTTGGCGGGAGGG
>NW_020189293.1:1210200-1211559 GCF_900000015.1 Plasmopara halstedii
AAACGTCTTGTGAGACGACGTCGTCACCGGGGTCAGACCCAATATCTGGTGAAGTAGCGGGAAATCCCGACTAGTAAAACTCGTGGGAGTTTGAGACGCCACTTCAGCAAGATTGCCCAGACGCCGTGGACACTTTTGATCAAAAAGATCAGGACGCCCCGCGCTTCCCGGCAATAACCAGGGAAGTAGAAGGGCCATGAGCTGAGCTCAAGCGGTGGCCCTGAGCTCTTGCGGTCGCAGACACAGAGTTCGCGGGAGCGTCAGGGGTTGACCCATACGTCGCAGAGCGACAATCTAAAGCGGGTCGACGGCGTGCTTTGAGTTTGGCAAACTCAGATCGGAGTTGGCACTCCACACGCACATCCACTTCCTTGTGGCTCAACTGTCAGGCATACAGTGAGAAAATTTCTCAGTGCCGCTGCACCCGTCAGTCAAGGAGCACCTCGTCACCTGTAGCGCTTTCGCCAGGGGCGAGCACTACAGGTATCGTCCGCATTGCGGGAATACGAGAGCCACCTCGTTAAGCACGCAGACGAGTGCGATAAGCTTCCAGCGAGAAGTATTGTGGGACCAAGAACGAGCTTGAAGAGCTTTCTGTTCGGCAAGTCCAGTTCCGTAATGGCCGGGGGCCCGATGATGTAGACGCGTAACGATCGAGTTACCGCGTCCTTCGCTTCCACAGTGGGATCCGCCGGGCGGAAGCCATATTCCACACGAAGATCAATGACCGGCCGTGGATAGGCGCGCATTAGAGCCGCCTTACGGGCAGCTTCAAGCTGCCGCCTCTGTACCTCGTCGAGGTCATTGGTGATGACACCACGTCCCTCAGGTGATGAGAGGTCAGGAAATGGACATAGGGTCCGCAAGGCGCGAGCAGGGCTCATCTCACGCCACTGGCTCGGCTCGCTTGCCTCGTCATTCCACCCGGAAAAGGAGTGTCATACTCGTAGTCGACCACCCCCACATCCCCAACGAGGTTACTCGTCACTGATAGCGTGCGCGGAGCGAGACGCTCGGGCTCATCGAGCCTAGAATTTACATTCCTCGATGCCGCGGACACACGGTCCGAAATGGCCCCGCGGTTGGGCTATGTCCGTGAGCGCTGTCGGAACCAGCGAGACTCGGAAACTTCGGTGTCATTGACACAGGGTCATTGAGCACGGAAGTTATTTCGTTCCAGCGCAGGGTCTAACGGACACGCAAGCCTCGTTGAGGCAATAATCGATTGGAACTGTAAATCTTAATGGGGGAGAGTGTAACGGGATTACACATACCCTAGTAACAGGGGGGTGTGTCACACCATATGGGCATGGTGTGACCACACCCAAACAAGAATACGGTACGGGGCTGGATAGCCAG
>NW_020189293.1:1211569-1222241 GCF_900000015.1 Plasmopara halstedii
TCTCTTCTCTTCTCAGAAAGTAAAAAGTCCAAATTTAAAATTAAGAATGATTGTTTCTTGTCATCATGGATATAGATGGATACATAAACACCTTGATATAACGGCTTCGCTGTGACAATACTACGATATGACGGGTCAATCGTGCGAAGCAGTGGTTTCAATGCATAAGTGGCGGGAAAGCTTAATTACTTATTAATGGAGTTACCGATATGGTCCTAGGGACAGTATGGCTCATCTCCCTTTCTCACGCAAAAGCTCTTTTAGGGCTCGAAAACGCATCGATAGGGGGTGTTTGCAGCGAATCGCATGGCGGTGAGGTTACCAAAAGGTATGGTTTCTACCGGAGGAGGAGCTGTACTCTCTATCCGTCATGATTGAGCTCCTTGTTTGCAGATGCACTGAACGCGATAAATACAACAGCCATCTTAAATTGCATACAAATCCTTTCTATCCCTTGTTGGAGAGATGTATTGACAAGAGCTTCACCAATCGTGCAACCCACGGATAAGAATGTGCCCTGGAATCGACTTGATTATCGCAATCCATTATTTCGTCACTAATGGCCCTACCCGAGGAAGAGTGTAAAATAATTCACGCGTTACTACCATGGGAAGCGCGTAGCGTGCATAGTGAGAAAGAGTACTTCTACTCACGTTTCCTTTCAAGAAGGCTATTGTCAAATGGCGATTTGTGCATGCTTAAAAATACTTGGATGATACTTATGCAGCCACGCTGAACCGAAAACGCCGCGTCTCATGAAGGTGTGCCGCGAACACGATGGTCTCCTAAACTTTGTTCAGTGTTTTTAACATGATTGATGAATAATTTTGCCTGTCGATGAGAAACAGCAGTAGCCTTTCACTGCGGGCAGAATCATGAGCGGGATGCTCGGAGTGATTAAAAATGCCGCAGGAACTGTCTGATGATCTAACGCCTTTAATCATCTGGCGACACTGCTTTTCCGATTACATCGTGGATTTGCACGGATCTAATTTGACTTTATACTCGTACATATTTTTGAAAACACGGGGAGTCGAATTACGTGAAGCGACACATCAAACACTTGCGAGCAGTACTCGATATGTTGACAAGTGTGTTTTAGAGCCAGCATGATTTTCTACTGGGTTGCATCATGAAAAGTTGGACATGTGGGCAGATCCCATAACAATTAAGACCATTGTAGTTATGATAGTGTTTCTATTTTAACAAAACACAATGAAGTGGCTTGGCTTGACAAACTACTTGCACAAGTACAGAGCAAACTTAGTTGACATGTCAAGTGGTGTTGTTGTGGACAGAAGTTAAGGCTATGAACGAAAGACATATTCGTATCCCTATTTTGGCTCTTCTACTCCAGACCGGACACTTCATCCCGTCTTGTGATACTTGAGGCTTTTCCATTGACTGTTCGTGCTGCTCTTTACTCAAACAGAAGTCGAGGGTCATGAATATGTGATTGCATTTGAGTCTTGTCTGCTCAGAGGGAGACTCTATTCATGACAAGCAGCTACTTGCAATGGAGTATGTCGTCGTCAAGGTTAATGTGCATCTGCTTGGCTTTAAGCCGTTTGTAATCAATAAGAATCTTGCGTTATTGTACACAGCGGCATCATCACCACATCATTCACAAAGAATGACAAGATGTTGTTTTTGTAAAGTATACATTAAATGCAGATAAAGGACGAGTCGGCTTAATGTGGTGGTGGATGCAATTGCAAGACCTGCCTATGTATTGATGGTGATGTCGTGATTCGAGGAGGAAATACGTACAGGGTACGGGGCAGACGCAACATAGAGTGTGCTACTGAAAGCTTCAGAAGACTACGAGTTAATTGCTAACATGTTAACCTATCAATGCGCTCAAGTGCGCGCATTTGCACACCTAAAGCGATTTAACTTACCCCGAAACTTGCTGTAGTACAACGCTGACTCACATCACACTCAGTGTGTAGTTGTGCATTGTGACAGGGACTTTGAAGACAAAGTGCTGTACGAGAGATAAATTACGTCCGCGGCTTCATGGGTAGCACTTCTCAAGCCCTCGGCAACCGGGCCTAACACAACGCGCCCGCCCCGGGCGACGAATTTTTTCGTTGAGGAGTTGGAGGGCGTCGACTACTCCTTTCCCAGCATGGGATAACAAGGAAGGTGAAGTGCGCCAACCCTTTAGGTAGCCATTTCGAAACAGATAACAATACTGCCCAATGAGCGCTATGTCTTGATGGTTCAACATGTATAAGTTAGTAGGTACATATGTACACGTGAGAAAGACCAACGAGGTACTCCTTCGCCACATTCGGCACCATCTTTTGCCAGGATCAGGATCGCAGAGTGTTGTCAGTCTATAAGTTAAAATTTCATGTTTTGTCTGCCAGAAAGCGCATCCGGTTATCCTGGCATTGTGGTCTTTGGAGACCGTCTGCGCAAGATGGCTCGTTGCTATCAGCAGTACTGTAATCAATGAGGATACAGCTGATCCTCGATAAAACGTTTCGCAGCCAAAACTCACCGGTAACCAAATTTAAAAAAAAGATGCGCTTTGCAGCCAAGATTGGGCAACCCATGTTTAAGGTGCTCAGCATCAAATTAATATGCGCAGCACTGCCATATAAATTTAGATCGCGAAGCTTAACGTGTTGATCGAAGGGTGGTGGGTATCATTCGAAGATTTTGCGCGGAGAGACAGTGGTGCCGAAGAAAATTTCAATCATTAACTTGGCACTGATTAAAAGCAGTATAAGTCTTCCTGATGATACACACAGACTTTGACTTAAATGGCTCATCTAATCTTCGTGCTTTTTTGACCCCACCGCGAAATGGCTCCGGTCGTAGTGGGAGGAGACCGTCGACTCAATTCGACTTAATGATCGGAGTCCCGTACATCATAGCGTGACCAGTGATTTAATCACAATAATATTAAGCCTCACGCGCAGGGTGCATGATGCTATGACCGAAAGGTCGAATGCTCGAAAGCATAACGCCGATGCAAGAGGTGAGCACGGTACACACGAATCGATTAGGGAGTTAATGATTTGATTGAATTCAGTGGTTACCCTTCGGGTCTGCCATCTATACGACTGCGAACCGACTACACTACACCGCAGGCACGCTGAAAAAGAGATTAGAGTGTGCCATTTAAAAATTTTCGAGAATTCAAGCCCATTCTGTACTGTTCGTGGGGCTCCCAAAATCATACCATGATTCCGCCTCGACAAGCCAGTCAGATATGAAGATATGTTGTAAATATCCAGCGTCACTCCCATTCTGTACAATTGAACTACTTACTGTTGTAGAAGAAAAACGCGGCTCTGAGCCACTACGCGTACGCAGTTCGATGGCGAAATTTAGAAGGAGCATCCAAGATCTGAGTCATCTCGAATTCGGACGCACACCGAGTATCCCGAAGGGAACCGACATCCCGGCATATGACATAAGTGAGGCCTCAATTCCCAATAGTTTTCAGCACAATGGTGTCTCTTCTATTTCAACAAATGCTTTAGAAGTTCTGGTGCACACGCAGGCCAACCGAACTTTCAACGTGAAATTGGACCGCTCCTTACTCATTGGGCAGCTCTCATAAGTCTTTTCGATTGGCTCCTTACCACCTGCGCCGTCGGCCTTTGTCTTCGTTGAGAAATGTCAGGGTTGCTTGTCTTCCCACCAGCGAGTGGGGGTCGGTCTCGATGATTATGACATTTGGTTGGTAGCTGTTACAGCTGTCCCTAGGAGGCAAGCAGCAGGAACTGGAGGCGATGGACTCTCACCTCGACGCCCGCGGCGAGCATTATACTTCGCAAAAAACAAGCATGAGTTGATCTCCTGAAGGTCAGCAAAGCCTGAGGAGATTTGGTCTGTGACTCTTGGTGCTCGTTTTTGTTATCGATAGGAGCAAAAGGCCCGCTCGCATAGGTATGCAAGGAGTCCGCTTAAGCGCAGGCGGCAACTTTAAATGCTTTGAAACCGAAATCACAGTGTGATGATCGCGGCAAGGTTTGATGTGACTCCTGCGATATGAGAGCAGCAAGCTGGACTCCTCCAGCCTTGTCCAGTTCGTTGATGATTACTGAACATCGGCTGAGTGTCAACACAATCCGCCTTACGAAATGAGTAAGTAACATGTGACTCACTTAAACAGGGGGCCGAGTACAGCAGCGCCTCCTTATCGGTGAGTAGCTAAGCAATGTGACATAAGGTAAGACGCAGAAATGTTTGGTCAGAGTCTGGGGGTCACTGCGACTGTTCTCGCTGGAGAAACATGCAGCGGGGCTGCCGTAGCAGGAAGCTAAGCTAAGATCACTTAATTTACGTTCTTTCCAAGAACCAGTACTAGTGTAGCGAATCGCAATCCGCTACTTCTGAGTACTTACAACCTTAATCAAGGTAAGCGAACACTTCTGTTCAAAACTGAAATTGTATTTAACTGTTTTATTTGCGGCAGAGCCGCTAATATCATAAGCCCTAGGTTTTCCTAACTAATATTTTAATACCTTATTAATATAGCAAAACCTAATCAAATAGTAATATGCATTACTACTGGCAATCCTGCCACGTGGTGGCTTCTTGTTACGGTAATTCCACACCACTGTGTGATTACACTAACTGCGTAATACACACCTGCACGAGCTTGTGCGACCCGCCCTTTCTTACAAGGGTAGGTGTTACCCTGTCACACTCCTCCCAATTAAAATTGTGAATATCCTCAATTCACATTTACCAATCGCTTCATACGAGGCTCGCGTGTCTGAGACACCATCACCTTCTTAATAACAACTTTAAACCTTCTCAGCTCTATGAGCACTGGGTCTACAACACGCAAACCACCCAGCCTAATTGGCAGAGATGGCACCCGCAGGCAAAGCCTTTCTTCTACTGCACAGGATGAATTTCTAGAGAGTACGTCCGCGGCTTCATGGATAGCACAACCCAAGCCCTCGGCGACTCGCGGTCGCCTTCGACCGTGAGTCGGTCACTCCTTTCCCAGGATAGGATGACGAGAAAGATGAAGTGCGCCGACAGCAAGGCGGGAACTGGGCTCATACCTTGCGGTCCCCGACTTCTCGGCTTCCTGGAGAAGTGGTATCTATCGTTAGGCGACTACGTAGTCGGGTGATCACTACACAAGCTGAGCTTAATCAGAGGAAAGCTCGGCGAGCTCGCTTTTTGGCGCCCCAAGAGATCACAATGGATCGGTACTAAGCTCGAATTCGAGCTCGAAAGTGCTCCTGTTCCCGCAATGCAGACCATTTCTGTAGTTCTCGCCCCTGGCGACACCGCTGCAGATGACGATGAGCCATTTGAGCGATGGGTGCAGCGGCACCGAAAACTTTCCTCGCTGTCTACCTTATAGCAAAGCCAAAAGAAAATGAACGTGCGCGTTGAGAGATTTGAGTTTGCAAAACTCAGGGCGCAACGCCATTTTCCTGCGTATTGTCGCCCTGCGACATATGGAACAATCCATAACGCTCCCGCGAGCTCTGTGGTTTCTCACACGGGTGAGGCTACGACCACAGCAACTCAGAATCATAGCTTGAGCTCAGCTCATGGCCTCCGGCTTCCGGACTACTGCCGAGAAACATAGTGCGCAAGACGATGCGAAGTGTCATGATCCTTCTGATCACAAGCGTCTATGACGTCTGTGCAGTCTTGCTGAAGTGGCACCTCGAATTCCCGCGAGCTCTCGGAGTCTAGGTATTTCCGCCACTTCTCAAGATACTAAATCCGACCCTATCGACGACGTCGACCCACAAGACGTTCCACGTGATAGCGCACGCCACTATTCTTGATGACAAGAGTCGGCGGCAGGCAATTACAACTTGGTCGATCGCCGTCCGGTGACCCGCGATACTCTTCGAGCCCTCGGGGGACAAGGTGGGTCTCCATCGGGGTTCCGCTGAACATCATGCTGAGGTCGCATACCGCTGCGCGGAAGACCTCGAGAGCTTGGAGTACTTTGGCACCGACTGCCTTACGTTGAAGACTATCGCGCTCTATCGGAGTGGATCCTAGCCGTCGAGCAGACGAATGCGTAACTTCGTGCGACGATGGAGCACCTGGCGCCGTCGAAAACGGAAATTGCTGCACTCCGTGATCAGAATCAGTTGCTGGCTCAACTTCTGGCTGGCCGAGCGCCCTTGGGCATCGCCCTGCGCCAACGCTTCCATGTTCACTTGCGCCGGATCCCGGTACGGCTAAAGAAAGCCCACATAAAACACCGGGTGTGTGCGTATCTTTCTTGGAAAGTATAGCGCTTCTGCAAGGCCTCGCCTGGCCACGACTTTCAAAGATCCAATGACGGAGCTTCATCCTAAAGACTGCAGAAACTGCATGTGTAGGAAGTTTCTTAGCATTTAATAGATTCAGGTCTCCGACCTCAATGTTTTTAGCCTTTCTTTCTTTTCCGTCTGCATGTCTTGGCTTTCAGCCATCGCATCGTGAACGTGTCTTAATACTATCAATCTGGTAGACAGGAAGTCATCGACGTCTTTACGCACAGTGAGGGGACTGAAATCAGCTTACCGTTCGGCAAATTTCCCCCCACCAAGCCCTGAACCGTGGGATGGCGGCGTCTGCGGGACGCGAGTATTAACTAGCCTGTTCACGTAGAACGGCGTGTGGTCGGTTGATAAATGCACTGTATTGTTTAGAGCAAACTTTACGAGTGGCAGCATGGTGGCGTCTCGTCGCGAACGCTGCGAAGAACGTCTTCAGCGACGCGATTTACGCGCTCAGTTTGACCATCGTTTTGCGGATGGCTCGCTGATAACATGGTAAATTTGGTGCCCGGAATACAAAATATTGTAGACCAAATCTTCCCAGTGAAGCGTGGTTCTCTATCAGAAACAATTGACCCCGGGAGTCCATGTTGTCGAAAGACATATCGACAGACAGCGTCGATGGTGTCGGCACTGCCGCAAGATGAGCCATTTTGCTCAAACGGTCCACAAAGACCACCATACTAGTGTTGCCCGCCGACCTCTTCGGCAGGCCAAACACAAAGGCCATACTCAAGGCACCCTTCGACACATCTCACTTGCTCTCACGCACGATTCCTGCCTCGTGCTTCGCACGGAAAAAGGCGTCAATGACGTCACCCTGTTCTTTGGGCAGGGGCCATTGGCGCGCTACGCAGTATTTGGTTCTCGGAACCAGGTCAATTTCATGACGCACACCTCGGTCCGCTAGTAGAACCTACAGCAGGTCTCTGGAGGCGACGTCTTGGAATTGCATCACCAAAGTATAATACGGATTCGAAGGATCCTTCAAAATTGACGATCCACTTCGTACGTTCAGCACCTTCGTACGAGAGGTTAATCTCCTCGTTCGGTGATACAATGACCATCTGGTTTCATTGCCTGCCTTCAAGGCACCACCAAACTCTTCAAAGGACATCTCGTTCAGCCCAAAAAGAGCATATACCCGAGGAAAAGCCTCGAGGGTGACGTCACCGTCTTCCGCTCCTGTCATGCATAGCTGTGCGCTATCGTCTACGGTAGGCATACCCTGGGTCAGGGTCAACGCCCCGCGTCTTGCAGATAACATACAGCTTCGCCGTCTCCACTCCTTAGAGATTTTACTTCTCGGCGAGACCAGTGGGAACACGCGCTCGGCGTCGTCCAGTATCCCCACTCCCTGTTCCATCGGAGCCTTGGTGCTATTAACATCATCCGACAAAGAGCTGCTACTTCCGCAGTCTTCGTCCAGTGGATAAAGTACCACTCCACTCGCATCAGAAGAACCTTGCCCAGGATGCCTCGGATCTCTTCAATCATGCCACGCTTGGCATGCAGCATCTGCTTCGTAACGTGAGCAGTGCTCAGTGGGTTTTATGCCACTTCACGTTCAGCCCGCGAGCCACGCTCGGGACTCTTGTCCAGGACACCTTTGGTGTTTGACAGCTCGGTCTTTCCGATATTTAGCACATTGACTTTCACGGTCCAGTGCCGGCGCCAATAGCGCTCCTGGTTCTAGCAAAGGTGGATTTACGACTCATCAAAGCTCCATAAAAAGACGTGCGTGTAGCCCAAGTTCTTCGACCTCCAATTAATCCATGCTTTCGGACACCTTACGCCACCAATCCAGGAGAGAAAAGCATGCGCTCGGGGCAGCAGGGGTCTAGTTAATTTGCATTTTTCATGACGAACGCATTTTTGAGTAGTGAATGTTGGCGGAAGAACCGAAGAGTGTCGCATTCGATACGTACGCCTGGTGAGAAAGATCCGCTCATGGTGTTCCAACCATGCCATACCAATGATAAAGTCATACATTGCGTCCAAGTCTACGACTAGACAGCGTTCCACGCTATGAAATCAAGGAACTTGACACCAAGGTCCTCAGGGACCCTAGGCACAGTGACACAAGGTTTCGTCGCTAAGCGGACAGTGACGGTGTCACTCATCGCACTTCCAGCGCCTCAGCATACAGCTGACTTCCTTCTATTGTGGACGCACCAGAATCGATAAAGGCTTATCAAAGCCCTTCACGGTTGCTTTCCCAACCAGCAAGACCGTCTTGCACACACGTTCCGTGTTCAAGAGCACGCAGCTCTTCGGGGCTGAACCCTGCTGTTCTCTTCCTCTTTGAGGCACAACAGAAATCAGTCCTTCCCCAGTAGGGCGCTTCGCGCCTACTGGGTTCTCTCGTTTCCCCGCGTCAAATCAGATTGGTTAGAAGCGGGACGTCGGTGCGACAAACATTTACGCGTCTTGCACAAGGGACAAGCCGTCCGAAGAAGTCGGGTATTGCCACAACACCGTCGGGTGTTTACACGCTACTCAACAGCTCGGAGCTATCCCTCCTCCATCTCAGCATAGCTGAGATCCTTTAGCTCAGGCCCGAACGACGAGCTCTGAGGGTGCGCATTCCAACCAAGCCGTGCAGACTCGAAATTGAATTGGGCATTAAGTGCCGTGTTCACCACTTCTTCAAAACAAGACGGATGCACACGAAATACTTTTATTCTGGCACGCCAGTGCGGAGGCCCTCCATAAATACAGCCACTGCGACCGCCACGAGAAGAGGATCGCTGCCATCCCGGCAATGAGGGTTCTCAAACCTTGGACAAGGTCCACCAACTCCTTTTTGCCCTGTTGGACAGCAGGGAAACGCGATTGCATGCAATATGCCTGATTAGGCGAGAACCCTCGCTGATGCATCAGCTACTTCCAGGAAGGGAACGCAGCTTCAACCGAAGCATCGCAAGTTAGTGTCCAATCTCGCGCTCGGCACACGAGCTTGGAGACAGCTAGCGTCACGCGCTGTTGCTCGTTTTGAAGCATGGCGGATGCCATAGCCATCTCGACCACTCTCATCCAGACCAGGTAGTTCTCTCCATCCTTAACCTCGAAGGTCTTAACGCTCACCATGAACGGCCTTGGTTGGGAGGAATCATCCGTCATCGACAGTGGCGTCATGGACACAGACGACGCTGACAGCTTCTGCCGTAAATGCTTTAACAGAGCATTTTCATAGCTTGAAAACGCCTCTTGGCGCACGCTTATGGCCTCGGACCCTCGCGCAATGAGGTGCTCCACGCCTTCAGGGCCCAGCAGGGACATCAGCTTATTAAGCCCGTCCTGAATACCATGGGGCAACTAGAAATGTTCTTCCATTCTCACAGCAAACCAGTCAAACGTAAATACTAGTAATATCTATTTTATGTAGCAAAATCTAATTAATGTACTTATGCATTACAGCTGGCAATCCTGCCATGTGGTAGCTTCAAGTTATGATGTAACCACGCTTATGTGTGCTTACACCAACTTGTGTGATCCACACCTATGTAAGGTCACACCATCCGCCCTTTTTTACAAGGATATGTGTAACCCCGTTACAAAATATTCATCAAGAAATTCCGTTAGTGGGTCGGTCGTAAAGACCTCGCTATTTTTAGGCGCTCGCTGAGACGATTATTCGAGTGTACGGAATCGGACCCCGGTCTGAGTATGCTCTGCGAGGCAGGCACATTATGTACAAAGCGAGGAGTTAGGCTCGATGCGCAGTGGTTGCTCGTGGGGCGGTCACTCTTGCACAGTATTCTTAGTAGCAAAGGAAGTGCCCTGTGTAGTCAACATCTTAGTTGGGGGTCGTAATGTGTCTGCAACCTTGTCTACCTACACCGTACATTTTTGTTACAATTGTATAAAATAATATGCTGTAAGCTGTACTAGATCCACATTGCACTTTTGTGTAGTTATCAAATTTTTACGTAATGAAGTATCCAAAAGTGTTATGATGATGGCATTTTAGAAATGAAAGGTTCGTGGTAGTTGGCTGCTAGCCGAATGTCAAGATATATCAAACGTATCTATAAATACAATATTTCGAAATAGCAGAGCAAACCAGACAACTAGTTACGGTACGAACCCAATCTCTGTGCGTCGTTAAACCGGATTCTTTGAGTTAAAGCTCTCTACGCGGCAATGCTGTTGCACATGGTGCTGTGTAACGACCCGCTCAGATTAAACGCCCCAATCAATTGCATTCGCTTAGATCAACCCAGCGGGCTTACGCAGGAGGCGCTGAAAGAGACAATATATATGATTAAAGAATAAGCTCAAGTAATTCACTTCTCGCGTAAGGCCACAAGGAACCTTATGATCATAGCTTCATGGAATGTTAAGCAAAAAGCAAAATGACATATTCTCATTAGATAAGCTATAAACACGGGATTGCT